>NC_089271.1:45553440-45853440 GCF_963930625.1 Muntiacus reevesi
CTGAGGTTTCAAGTATCCACTGATGTTCTTGCAGGTTTCTAGTGTCTTGGAACCCTGGTCCAAGTTATCTGTGGTAAAAGAATACCCTTTAGATTGAATACCAACTGCAGCTTCTTTTAGACAGGTTCTGGCTGCTGGTCAACCTTGTATACCACTCAGAACCACCAGAACTGAGGTGAATGAGGCATGGGAGGTAGAGTTATGCTCAAGTGATTCGAGTAATGGGGACAAATATCAGAAAGATAAATTTTTTAAAAAGTATCATTTAAAAATCACATAAAGCTATGCAGAAGTAAACTTAACCAAGGAGTTGAAAGACCTACACTCTGAAAGCTATAAAGTATTAATGAATGAAATTGGAGATGATAAAAGGGATGGAAAGATGCCCAGTGCTCTTGAATTGGAAGAAGCAATATTGTTTAAATGGCCATACTCCCCAAAGCAATCTACAGATTTAAAGTAATCCCTACCAAAATATTCATGACATTTTTCACAGAACTATAACAAATTATCCCAAAACATATGTGAAGTGAAAGCTGCTCAGTCATGTCCTAATCTTTGTGACTCCAGGGACTATGCAGTCCATGGAATTCTCCATGCCAGAATATTGGAGTGGGTAGCCTTTCCCTTCTCCTGGGGATCTTCCCAACCAAGGATTGAAACCAGGTCTTCCACATTGCAGGCTGATTCTTTACCAGCTGAGTCACAAGGGAAGCCCAAGAATACTGGAATGGGTAGTGTATCCCTTCTCCAGTGGATCTTCCCGACCCAGGAATTGAACCGGAGTCTCCTGCATTGCAGGCAGATTCTTTACTAACTGATCTGAGGGAAGCCCTCCCAAAATGTATATGGAACCACAAAAGATCCTGAAGCCAAAAAAATAATGAAATATTGCCATTTGCAACAATGTGGATGGACCTAGAGAATAATATGCTTAGTCTAATAAGTCAGAGAAAGAATGGTACTATATACTACTACTTACAGGTAAAACCTTAAAAAAAAAAAAAAAGTAAGTCAATATGCAAAATAGAAACAGACTCACAGATATAGAAAATAAGCTTGTGATTGCCAAAGAAGAGAGTTAAGGGGAGAGGGATAAATTAGGAGTATGAGATTAACAGACATACATGGTCTGACAGACATGGTCTGAGGTTGAGTCTGGCCCTAACAAATTTTTCCTGTTTTTTTTGCTGTGAGATTAAAGAGCAGTATAAAATCTGGCTGTTACCATAAATGTAGGTTTATGTTCCACATAAAGAAACTTAGTGGGAGAGTAACAATGTCTGAAGAGCCTAGTGCTGTGCTCTTGATCTGGTGAGCAAGTCCGTGATGGATGGTGAATGTGTTTTCCTGAATTGTTATCGTCCTGCTGTTGTACTCTTCTTTACTCCTTTATTTGGTTAAAATTATAGAATATTTTATTTTTTTGCCCACAGTTTCCTAATAATTTTTGATGATATAACTCTTCATCCCCCTGTCTACCCAAGGACCTCATTCTTTATTAAAGCTTGTTATTTTGGCATATTTTAGTAGGGTTCAAAACAAATATGTACCAGTATAGTTGTCATTTTATTTTAACTTTATATATATACCATTGACTTGGCTTACAATAGTTTTATGATTTTAACCACTTATCTAGGTCATTTGATTATCATTTATGAAAGAATAATGTGAAGCTAAAGTAATTGCTAAGCCCTGAATGGAAATAAGATGTCCAAGAAAAGTAATTGCCTCTGCTTTATTATGTGCTCAAAATAAATATTGGAAATACTCAGGCACTGAACTCGGGGTTAAGGGCACTGTTGTTTTAATCTAGTGTATTTGCTTAGAGGAGACAAAATGCAAAAATGGACTGCTAAGTAGATGTTAAAATGTTGTGAAATATCTATATTGCTACTGTTTTGGAATTTGCATAAACTATTATATATAAAATAGATAAGCAACAAGGATATACTATATAATATAGGTAGTTATACCTATTATCTTACCCATAACCTGTAAAGGAATATAATCTGCAAAAACACTGAATCGCTATGACATGCTCCTGAAACTAAAACAATACTCTAAATCGACTGCACTTTTTAAAAAAAAAAGAAAGAAAAGAAAAGAAAACCAGTAAGAGAACTTAGGTCTTCTAACACCTGACTTAGTCATCAAGCATGGCTAAAGGATACCATCACCACAGATATACTAAAATAATAGATAAAGATACATCAGTTTGTTGTTACCTTCATGCAGCCAGTGTCTTGCTTAGTATTGCTTACAACTGCCCCAGAGCCATTTAACTGCATGGCATTAGGTTCTTCTTGCTATACCTTCCAACACTCTAGATCAATATGAACCTAAAGTCATCCCCCCTGGGAGGGATAGATCTTCAGTGGGAAATTATTTGAATGTCATTGCCAAAAGAGCTTCTGAGTCAGTCAAGCTTCAAGGGGTTTGAGCACAGCTCAGCAAATATGTGGGGTGATATGTATAAGGATAATTCTTGCCTAGGGTCTGCTTCTAGAATCCTGGCCCTTTTAAGTAGGAAGTGCCACTCTCCCCCCAACCCCCTGCCCCGCCACACACACAATTCATTTGGGCTTCCCTGGTGGCTCAGATGGTAAAGAATCTGCCTTCAATGCAGGAGACCAGGGTTCAATCCCTGGGTCAGGAAGATCCCTTGGAGAAAGGAATGGCAACCCACTCCAGTATTCTTGCCTGGAGAATTCCATGGATAGAGGAACCTAGCAGGCTACAGTTGATGGGGTTACGAAGAGTCTGACATGTCTAAGCGACTAACACTTCCACTTTTTCAATACTTCATTTAGAAAGTAAATCTCGACTTCCAATATTGCCATATATATATATATATATATATATATACACACACACAATATTATCATAATATAATTGATTGTATATATGTAAGGGCCCTGGATAGGTATGACATAGCTTTTATTTCTTAACTTGTTTATTGTTATTACTATTACTATCATTCCCATCTAGTTGTATAGCACCTCAGAGGTTATAAAGCACTTTTATGTTTGCTATCTGCTTTGAACTTGTGACGTTCAAATTATTACCCTAACATTACAGATAAGAAAACTAAGTCTCAAAGTAGTAAAGTTATTTATTCCACATCATGTAGCTAATAAGCGACAGAGCCAAGAGTTAAATCCAGGTAAGTCTGATTTCAAAATTTTTGCTCCTTCCAGCACATCAGGCTATTGGAGAGCAAACTCCACTGACTCTCTAATTTTGTTCAATAAATGTATGTTGAGTGAATGAGAAAATGAATGAACAATCAGAGGAAGTAGCAAATTCAAGTTGGGCCCCATAGTAATGTCTGTTTGTGTATATGTGGGGTAAGTCCTTGGGTATTCAGAACTGGTAGAGAGCAGTGGGGAGAAGAAAACTGCTATCACTGAGCACTCTGCAAGCCAGAAACTGTGGCAGGGACATTCATAGATTCTGTTTCACTCAATCTTCACAATGATACCATGAGTCAGATATTATCCAGCATCTCATTCCTCAGATGGTGAAACTGAGGTGCAGAGAGGATATGCAACTTGCACAAGGTGGTGGAACAGACATTTGAACCTGGGTCTGTTCAACTTCAAAGCTGATTCTTTCCACTATAATAGTCTGTCTTAAGAAACTCCTGATTAGATGCCAAGAGGAAGGAACCGGTAGAGGCCTGAGCAATATGGAAGTAAAACAGGTACTAAACATAGTGGGAATGAGATCCTTGAATCTCATTGCTATCACAGTCAGGGTTGTAAGAGGAGCTGAAACAGGCTTCCCAAATGGGATCCTGATATCATCCTCCTTCCTAGGGATATTTTTAACCCAAGTGTCTGTTTGGGACCTTGAGAACATGGGAGCCACTTATATCCCTGAGGTGAAAGTGCCAAACTCAGGGGTACATTTTCCCACCCATGGCTTATAAATAAGCCCAGAGCGGTCCTCAAGGTAGCTATGAATCTTGACTTTGCCAGACTCTCCCTGAGGGATTGTTATTTGCTGTTAACAGTCAGCAGCATGGTGGGGGTGGGGCACTCTGATGCAATTGGCAGTGGAGTGGAGCAGCTGCTAAAAAGCTTCTGAATTGCTAAGGGGTTGAGCTCATTTTCTAAGAGGGAGAGAGGAAGGAAGCAGCTCTGACCATATCCCCTGCTTTATACTCCTGGCCTGATCTCCCAGGGGATTATGAGAGCATGCTTTATTCTCAGGCAGAGGACTTAGACATAATGGTAGGCATCTGCTGCCACTTTGATGGCTTGATTTGTGTTCACCACTTGCAGTCTTCTTTAAGGGGAAGGAGGTGACTGGTTATTCCAGTACAGTTGAGCTTGAAAGTAATCAGTTTGTAATTCCAATGTTTAAGACTTTGTTCTAGAACTGTAGTAAAGTCACATTCTGACATGGTTGAAAGTTAGGAGTTTGAAGTCCTGTCTTAACTCTGTTATGAACTGACTTATGACCTTAAACAGGTCCCTTTCCCTGTATCAGCCTATTTCCCCATTCATAAATCAAGAGGACTGAGCAACCTCTAAGGACCCTCCTAGTTTTGACAATGAAGGATTATCTCCCTTCAGAATTCTTCACTCTTTCCTTTCACCAACTTGCAGGCTTCTGGGGATTTCTGAGGGAGATGAAGCTACAAAAGACCCAAGCTTGCAATTTCTTTGACTCCTACCTTAACGGAATTCTGGCAAGGAATCGCAGGGTTGAAAATAAACTCCAAGTCAAAGCATCCCACATGTTCTCCACACATGGAGTGAAGATAATAAAAAAGAAGTGGCCAGTTCAAAACAGCTACAGATCCTTGGGATTGAGGGAATCTTTGGCTCATAGAGAATTAGGGTCAAGGTTCCCAGAGCTTGTAGACACTATAGAAAACTTTGGAAAGGAATGTTATGAAATCTTGTGTATCCTTAGTATTCATGCAAATTATGTTGCTGTAAAAATGACTGGTGGCGGGGTCTGTCAGGAGACTGTTAGGGTGTGGTCTAAGGCCCATGGGTAAGAGAGCATGAATTCTCCCAGTTGTACCAAAAGATGGAGCTTTACTTGCAAGTGACAAGAGTCTAGCAGGCAGGGTCAGTGGCCTGAGTTAGAAAAGGTTATACCCTGAAGCTCTAGGAGGTAACTGGTTTTGATTGGGGAAAACCTCTGTTTTGAGTGAGGTAAATGAAGTTGCCTTGAGCCTTGAGGTGCTTTCTATGGTCAGTGGTCAGCAAAACAGGGGAGGACCTGGGACCCACAGAGAGTAAATCTAGGCAAGATGCAAAAGAGACATGGCTAGAATGACACCATGGGAGGTGGGAACAATGAGACTGGTCCATTTGAGGCCAGGAGGAAGGTGTATATAGGAGTACTGTGAAAATGGTGAAGAGGGGAAACTAGAATTTACGAGACCTGGAAGGTACTGGGTACAGAGGGCCTGGGGGGAAAAATAAGGCTTTAGCAAGATGGGATATTTGAGTGTATTGATATTAAAGGTCCCAAATAAGAAAGGAAGCGCGTGGAGAGGGAAAAAATCTATATCTTGTCATGGTTAATGTGAATTTTCAAGTGTCAATGAGGAAGAGTACTAGGGAACTGGGAGGAAGGATTGTCAGGGAAATAGGGTAATGTCAATGCAATCTGTCTGTGCATGAGGCCTGCCAAGCATGTCCCACTTCAAGAAGAAAAAGGGCATAAAAGTCATACCTGTGTAAAGCTTCCTGGATCTCCTCCAACCCACTTGATCCAGCTCCATGGGGATGCTCTGTGTGATGGACAGAGAATGGCATTTTTCCAGAAGGATTTTGAGTGGTACAGTCCTTGGTGATGGTTCAGCTGGGGGAAAGAAAGTCTGCAAAGAAAACTGTTCAGGATCAGTTACACATGGGGTTGGGGTGTGGGCCAACACTTTGCTTAAACAGAAGAACTTCCAATCTGAAATATCATCTGATCCAGCCTCCAAATTCAGGCAGGGTTACTATATACTATCAATAAATGTGATCAAATATCCAACTACAAAGAGCTTAAAAGACATCAAGGAGTGTAGAAAAGGAAAATAAACTAACTTATTTAAAGAAAATAGCATATATTTATTTACTCTTTCTTAGGCATTTTTTTGTGTGTGTTTGGTCAGTATTAGGATGGAAGAAGTGAGGATTCTGCATCTGCTATAAACTTTAACCTTTACTCAATGTGAGACCTGGGGCAAGTGAATTTATCTCTCTAAGTCTCAGTTTCTTCATCTACATAAAAGAGATTGTGATAACACCTAACTTGCAGAATTATTAGGATTCAAAAATGAGATTATGCATATAAAGCACAAAAATGAAAATGAGAGAGTGAGAGATAATGATTGAAAGAGAGACAAACTTTCTCTTGCCAGAAGTACATTTTAGCTAAGACCAAGTCCTCTCCTTTGATATCAACATAACCATCTGTTTTCGATTCCAATCCTTTCATTTACAATATCCTGACCTCCAAGTGGAAAAGAGGGAAGTAACTAACATCTGTGAAATAACTGTATAGCACGGTATTATGTATCAGATACCCTACTGAGTATATTTATGCATATTTTCTCATTTGGTCTTCATAACTACTCCATAAAGTAGCTAGTAGCCCATTTTACAATAAGGAAACCAAGGGCTTGAAAAAATAAATGAGTTGCCCACAGTCTCACAACTACTAAATTGTAGGTCTATCTAACTACAAACCAGAAAAGATAAATCGTTCCTCGAGCTGACATTCTTAAAGTTCCTCCTCAATATTCCTAAGTCACATAAACATAGTACAGGTTTCTTCCACCTGTACTATTCATCCCTAAGAGGATTGGATGTGGAGAGAAGTTAGCAATTTGGATGGAACAGGTATAAAAAACTAATAAAACTTCAATTAAATAAAGTCCATATATGCATTAATATACAGTATTTGTCTTTCACTTTCTGACTTACTTCACTTTGTATAATAGGCTCTAGGTTCATCCACCTCATTAGGCATCCTGTATGGGAGGGGAATTTAGGGGAGAATGGCTACATGTATATGTATGGCTGAGTCTCTTTGCTATTCACCAGAAATTATTGCAACATTGACTATACTCTAACACAAAATGAAAAGTTAAAAAGAAAAAAAAAAAAGAAAAATAAATAAAGTTCAGAGATCAGAACGGGGAGCTCTTAGGACCTGCAATGATAGCAGAGCCCAACAAGAAGAAGAGTCCTTTCCTAGCAAGTAAAGTGAAACTGTTAGTCGCTCAGTCATATTTAACTCTTTGCAACCCTATGGACTATAGCCCACCAGGCTCCTCTATCCAGGAGATTCTCCAGGCAAGAACATTGGAGTGGGTTGCCATTCCCTTCTCTAGGGGATCTTCCCCACCCAGGGATCAAATCCCAAGGATCCCAGCCAGGGATCTCCTGCACTGCAGGCAGATTATTTACCATCTGAATTACTGGGGAAGCCCTTCTTATCAAGGACTAAGTCAATGAAAAGCCATGGGCTTTTTGCTTACTATAGCGCTCCCAACTTCCTTTTCATCTCTAAGAACGTGTTTTTGGGGCTTCCCTGGTGGCACAGTGGTAAAGAATCTGCCGGCCAATTCAGGAGACACAGGTTCAATCCCTGGACTGGGAAGATCCCACATGCCGTGGAGCAACTAAGTCTGTGAGCTATAACTATTGAGCTTATGCTCGAGAGCCTGGGAACCACAACTACTGAGACCATGTGCCACAACTACTGAAGCCCAGGCACCCTAGAGCCCATGTTCTGCAGCAAGAGAAGCCACCGCAATGAGAAGCCCGGGTACTGCAACAGTATATTGACGGATATATATGGAATTTAGAAAGATGGTAATGATGACCCTATATGCAAGACAGCAAAAGAGACACAGATGTAAAGAACAGACTTTTGGACCCTGTGGGAGAAGGCAAGGGTGAGATGATTTGAGAGAATAGCATTGAAACATGTATATTATTGTATGAGAAATAGATCGCCAGTCCAGGTTTGATACTTGAGACAGGGTCCCCAGGGCTGGCGAACTGGGATGACCCTGAGGGATGGGATGGGGAGGGAGGTGGGAGGGGGGGTTCAAGATGGGAAACACATGTACACCCATGGCTGATTCATGTCAATGTATGGCAAAAACCACTGCAATTTTGTAAAGAAATTAGCCTCCAATTAAAATAAATATTTAAAAATAAATAAATAAAAAGCTCTAGGTATAAACTATTGTCTACACTGTGCCTGGAGACCTCAGTCTTCAGGAAAAGTAGAGAGAGCCAACCAATTTTTTAAAAATAGCAATAAGAAAGAATCCAAGAGACCTCTTTGTGGTGGAGAAAGACCCTACCTTTAGCTCTCCTTAGCACTCTCATTGCACATAAAGAACAAGTCAGTCTCAGCCCCTGTGAGACATTATATGGGAGATGCTTTGTCTATGTAAATGACCTCCTCCTAGATCTAGAAACCCAAGCTCTTTGTTCCTATGCTGTGACTATTGGGCAATTTCAGTGAGAGATGTGCTTGTGGGCAAATAATCAGAACTCAAAGGAGCTCAAATAGTCACCTTTGTATGCTCTTGGGACCTAGGTGCTAATCAAAGTTCAGAAAGATGAATCTCCAGGGTCTCAACTTCAGCCTACACGGAAGGTCCCATACCCTACTTTTTTACTCCTACAACAGTCAAGGTACCAGGACACAACTCCTTAGATTCACCACTCTCGAGTCAAGCTGTGGAAGGAAAAAGGGGATGCTCAGTACACCTGCGAACCCCTGGGAAACCTCTGTTATCTATTCAAGACTACAGATTGGTGCCATTCAGATGAATATTCAGGGAATTGAATTTCTCAGGTTAAGTCTACTGCTCTGCCTATACTTTATTATAATTGCTCTCTTGATTTGCTTTTCCCAGGGAAATTCTTTCCATATTTGTTATACTCAGACCCCACAAGCCTCATGCCCTAGATACCATGATGTGGCACCTCTTTCTTGTTTGTCTCATTGGCTTACACTATTCATAGATACATCCTTTAAGACTAGCCATCACCAAGGTCACCAAGTGCCTGAACAAGTCTAACTGTTGGGTGTTCCTTGATCTGGTCATAAAAAACAAAATTGTGCCAATGGTAACTTGCTTGAGTGTTCCCTATTGGCCATTATTGTATCCTTTGCCAACCTAACACAAGTCAATGGGAGTTGGTTAGGTTCCACTCTCAATTCTGCAAAACCTAAATGAGTTAATTCGGAAGGAAAAAAAAATATCTAAAGTTCGGGGAAGTTGAAATAATGTCTGGCATCATGCCCATATGTTTTGTGAGTTACCCCCTTGGTGAGACAGAAAACCATTCAGAAAGATGCCTCGTGATCTCTTCATTGGGGCATGTAACTCATCCTCCCATGGTAACTAGACTATGGAGCTACTGAACTCCTCTCAACTCTGGGTTGCTAGATTCAAATATGCTAAAGCTAAAAGCTTCCCAGGACACACGTCAGAAGGAATTACCTCATGTGAAAGTCTAACCACCAATCCTTGGGGCTGGAAGTGGAACCTTCTTCCCCAAAATTGGAAAACAGGTGGCACAGTGTATGGCTATTAGACCTACAACAATACCAATAACTTCCCTAACAATAATAATTGAGCCTGGTTTGCAGATGCCCACATACAATTATATACGTCTATCTGAGTTGAGATTGGGGGAGGATCTGGGGAATGAATGGGGAACAAATCTCTGAAACCCTGACCAAGACTGTGGAAATGGATGAGAAATAAGACCACGCTACACTAACCAGCCAAAGCCTTCGACTGTGTGGATCACAATAAACTGTGGAAAGTTCTGAAAGAGATAGGAATACCAGACCACCTGACCTGCCTCTTGAGAAACCTGTATGCAGGTCAGGAAGCAACAGCTAGAACTGGACATGGAACAACAGATTGGTTCCAAATAGGAAAAGGAGTACATCAAGGCTGTATATTGTCACCCTACTTATTTAACTTATATGCAGAGTACATCATGAGGAATGCTGGGCTGGAAGAAGCACAAGTTGGAATCAAGATTGCCAGGAGAAATATCAATAACCTCAGATATGCAGATGACACCACCCTTATGGTAGAGATTGAAGAGGAACTAAAAAGCCTCTTGATGAAAGTGAAAGAGGAGAGTGAAAAAGTTGGGTTAAAGCTTAACATTCAGAAAACTAAGATCATGGCATCTGGTCCCATCACCTCACGGGAAATAGATGGGGAGACAGTGGTAATAGTGTCAGACTTCATTTTTTGGGGGGGTTCCAAAATCGCTGCAGATGGTGACTGCAGCCATGAAATTAAAAGACACGTACTCCTTGGAAGGAAAGTTATGACCAACCTAGATAGCATGTTAAAAAGCAGAGACATTACTTTGCCAACAAAGTTCCGACTGCAAGGAGATCCAACCAGTCCATCCTAAAGGAGATCAGTCCTGGGTGTTCATTGGAAGGACTGATGCTGAAGCTGAAACACGAGTACTTTGGCCACCTCATGTGAAGAGTTGACTCATTGGAAAATACCCTGATGCTGGGAGGGATTGGGGGCAGGAGGAGAAGGGGAGGACAGAGGAAGAGAGGTTGGATGGCATCACCGACTCGATGGACATGGGTTTGAGTAAATTCCAGGAGTTGGTGATGGACAGGGAGGTCTGGCGTGCTGCAATTCATGGGGTCGCAAAGAGTCGGACGTGACTGAGTGACTGAACTAACCAGTCCATGTACACCCTCATAATATTATTTCAGTCACTTTCTGAACACTATTTGTCAACTAATGAGAACACATCCCTCATTCCAAACATCACCTTCAATAGTGACACAGTGTACAAAATGGGGGGTATCACCACCAAGCACAGGCCTCCATCCAATGAACAGGGAACAGATTCACTCAATTAGGGCTAAATCTAACAACCTGGGTCAGCCCCCATTAGGGGGGACTTTCCCTTGTAGAAATGGGATATCATTTCTTATGTCAAAGGTCTCTATACTTTATTCTCCTGACCAAATGGTATAGGATCTGCACAATAGTCCTGATGGTTCCAAGAGTCTGGTTTCTCACCATTGGAAAACTTAGGACAATCTCAGGGGCTATCTCCAACTTGAGTTCATTCCTGGAACAGGCGATAGAAGAAGTCACGTACCAACACTAATGCGACCTCCCGTCTTACCAAATAACATCCAATTGGGGAGGTACATATGTGAGTGATAGTCCCATTTTGGAAAGACTGGGGATAGGGCATTCTATAGCTACAGGGCTCTTTCAGTTTGTGGGGATCACCCTCCTCACAAAGGCAGTGCTTAATATTTCAATAATGATGCAACAGGGATGGGAAGCCACTGTATCAGCTCTAGAGGCTCAACAAAAGTCTATTGACAGCTTGCAGGGGTGGTATTCCAAAATAGGCAGGCTACAGATCTTTTGAATGCAGAACAAGGAGAAACCTGCGCCATCCTGAATGAGACTTGCTGTGTTGGAGTTAATGCCTCAATCAAAGTTGAAGAAAGCTTTTCAGTTCTCAAAAAGATAATATAAATCATCCAAGATCTTAATGATTCAGCAGGGGCACCTCCAGATTGGCTCCAGTCCCTCTTTGGAATCTTCTCTTGGAGAGGAGGGATTTGGAGTTGTCTACTGCCCTTGCTGATCCCTGTTATCACCATACTAATTCTACTCATGGTTGCTCCATGCATTATCAATTGCTTAACCCATTTTATTTCTGCCCAGGTAACTGAATTACAAAATGCCATAATGATGCAGAGGGGATACACAGAACTACAGATAAATGCTGATGGTATCTACCACTTGCCCTTAGATAGACACTGTCATCCACACCCTGAGAGCCCCAAGGCCTAAGAATAGCAAAAGGGGAAGGCTCAACACCCCTTGCCACTCCAGCTCAACAGGAAGTAGTCAGAGAGATCTCGGTGTCCCTACTCCCAAAGAATTGGGCCTCCCATCTCTTAAGGGCAGTTAGAGTAGGAAGAAAAGGGTCCAAAATTGCAGTCAGAGGAAGTGATGACTAGGAGATCACACACACACACACACAGAGGGTGAACAAAGAAAAAAACAAAAAAAGATCGAAGACTTCCTCTGGGGAAACATGCCTGGCACATCCGCTTCCCTGTTTGGTCTCAGGCTCATGCCTCATTTTCATAGGGCACAAGCAATTAAACCCCAGGTACCACCCAGGGGAGGGAACAAAGGATATAAAAATGAAAGCAAAGATTGAATGGGACCACTCCTGCAGGGTTTGGCCTGCTCTCCTGTCTTGAGAGTGTACTGCTTACTGCTTGCTCGATAAACCTTGCCTCCCCAAGCTATCCTGGTGTGTCATTTCAATTCTTTGCTATGACAAGATAAGAACCAAGGGAGAGAAAATTGACCTAGTACTTTCCTTCCCCACAGCCTAGTGTCAGTAGATTGGTTTTGTAGCCCATCAGGTGAGTGAGTCATGTTTGATTTAGAAACAAAAGCAAAACCCGAAAAGAAGAGGAAAGACTCATATTCTTTCCTGGCATGGACTCAGCCAATGAAAAGCCATGGCCTCTTCGTTTACTATAGCCTTCCTAACTTTCTTTTCTCCTGTATAAAAATTTTCTCCTTCCCTTTCTGTGCAAGGACATGTACATGGCCTGCCAAAGTTGCAGACCATGAATTGCATTTCTCTGCAGCTTTCCAAGAAACCATCTTTGCTGGAGAAATATCTGGCTGTCTATTTGTTTTAGGTCAACATGGGTAAGGTTCTCTGCCAAATTGGTAACCCAGTTTCCAAGGACTGAGACAAGTTACCAAAGTCAGTTCATTCTTAGGCACAACAAAAGCCACTGGGTAGTACTGAAAATAAAGCAGTAAAAGGTACAAGTTACTGTACTAAATCTGTATGAATTCTTAGACATGGTCTCAAGGTTGCTTTTTATAATTCTCCTTAATCCTAACTAACTGTCTCCTAGATCCATAAATTGTTAGAGTTGGAAAGCCTCTTATGGACATATAATCTAACTCCCTCATTAAACAGATGGAAAAAACAAAACAAAACTGAGCCTCAGAAATGGAAGGGACTAGATCATTTAATTCTTTTGATTTTGGATAAAGGGAAGGGGAGATACCTACAGAGCATGAAGCCAAATTCTACAATAAGATTTTGGGGATACTTGCCCCTAAATCCTCTTTATATGATCTGAATATCTTCATTTCTCTGGTCACAATTACTGACAGTCCACTAATTTCAACATCATTTTGCGGTATGGGTTCACCATTCTCTGTGAGAATGAAAACAGACCTCCATATTAATTAGCCTAATTAGATCACTTTCCAGGGTGTACCTGGGGCCAGAGCTCTTGTTGGAGGAGCATGCATTTTATTAGGGCTGCCATGACAAATCACCACAAACTGAGTGGCTTAAACAACCAGAATTTCTTCTTACAGCTCTGGTGGCTGGAAGTTTGAAATCAAGGTATCGGTAGGAACATGCTCTCTATGAAGACTCCAGGGATGAATATTTCCTTGCCTCCTAGCTCATGGTAGCTCTCAGCAATCCTTGGAATTCCTTAGCTTGCAGGTACATTATTCCATCCTCTGTATCAATCATTCCATGGTCTTCTTCCCTGTGTCTTTGTGTTTTTGTACAAATTTCTCAATTTTCATAAACACATCAGTCATTGGATTAAGGCCCACACTAATCCAGTATGACACCATTTTAACTTGACTACATCTATAAACACCCTATTCCAAAATAAGGCCACATTCACAGGTTTTGAGGGTTAGGACTTGAAGATTTTGTGAAACACTATTCTATGCAATTCAGGAGGATACAGCCTTTTGGAAACTGAGCTTGGAAGGATACCAGAACTAAGCAGCTTTAAACCTAGAAGACAGGGGTAGGGGCCTCCAAATCGGTCAGAGGCCAAGAAAAATAAAGTAAAAGGCAGTCAATTGTACTTTTACTAAGGCACATTCTGAATTAAGGTTACACCAACCATAGCCTATAATGTCTTTAAGGAAAATATACTACTGGCTGCCAAATTGGGGCTCCAACAGCATCAACTTCACAATTTGGTGCATTCAGAAACATCTTGATGTGGTACTCATTTTGGACTTTCTTCTTCCTTTTCAAGTGTCCTTGAAGGACTGGATAGCAGACCCCACAAGCAGTGGGGAGGGGGGCAGTCTTACTCACTTAGGGAATGCCATGCCCACTCCACCCCATATATATCACTCAGTTCAGTTGCTCAGTCATGCCCAACTCTTTGTGACCCCATGGACTGAAGCACACCAGGCATCCCTGTCCATCACCAACTGCCAGAAGTGACTCAAACTCATGTCCATTGAGTTGGTGATGCCATCCAACCATCTCATCTTCTGTTGTCCTCTTCTCCTCCTGCCTTCAATCTTTCCCAACATCAGGGTCTTTTCCAATGAGTCAGTTCTTCTCATCAGGTGGCCAAAGTATTGGAGTTTCAGCTTCAGCATCAGTCCTTTCAATGAATATTCATGACTGATTTCCTTTCGGATGGACTGGTTGGATCTCCTTGCAGTCCAAGGGACTCTCAAGATGATTCTCCAACACGTCAGTTCAAAAGCATCAATTCTTGATTTCCCAGCTTTCCTTATAGTCCAACTTTCATATCCATAGATGACTACTGGAAAAACCATAGCTTTGACTAGACAGACCCTTGTCAGCAAAGTAATGTCTCTTCTTTTTAATATGCTGTCTAGGTTGGTCATAGCTTTTATTCCAAGGAGTAAGCATCTTAATTTCATGGCTACAGTCACAATCTGCAGTGATTTTGGAGCCCAAGAAAATAAAATCTGTCACTGTTTCCATTGTTTCTCCATTTATTTGCCATGAAGTGATGGGACCGGATGCCATGTTTTTTGAATGTTGAATTTTAAGCCAGCTTTTTCACTCTCCTTTTTCACTTTCATCAAGAGGCTCTTCAGTTCCTCTTCACGTTCTTCCCTAAAGGTGGTACCACCTGTGTATCTGAGGTTATGGATATTTCTCCTGGAAATCTTGATTCCAGCTTGTGCTTCATCCAGTCCAGCATTTCTCATGATGTACTCTGCATAAAAGTTAAATAAGCAGGGTGGCAATATACAGCCTTGATGTACTCCTTCCCCAATTTGGAACCAGTCTGTTGTTTGATGTCTGGTTTTAGAAGTTGATTCTTGACCTGCATACAGATTTCTCAGGAGGCAGGTAAGGTGCAGGGGTTAATAATCGGCCACCTGTTGCTCTGGCTAAGCCATGAGAAAAACACCATGGGAAAAGAATAAAAGCAAAATACAGCAATACAGTATAATCCAAAGTACTGAGAGAAGGGAACCATGAGCAGTGTTTCTCAATGGTTTGTAAAAGTTCCAATGACCGGCCCTCACTTATTTTTTATTTTTACCCCCTCACCCCCATTTTTAAAAGTTGCCTTAAGAGGCATATATATGGCCGGTATCTTTCTGAGCTTTCTGAATTTCCCATGCTTAACCCCACTTCAATGCCCGAGAGAGTATTACTTAATGTAAAGGGGGATTTTCACTCTTCTTCAGGACTCTGCACCGATATTTCAACTTTAGCTTTGCTCTCGGAGATCCTTCATTTTGGAGCCCCATGTTGGGCACCACTTGCTGTAGTCAGGGCAGCAAGTAGGAATCAAAAGTGGTCAATGCACAGTTTGGGAAAAAGAAGCTAGAGACAGAATTAAAGTTTTAAAGATGGGACAGGGGAACTCAAGACCTCTTGGATAAAGAGCCCTGTTCCTTGGAGTCACATCACTTTTATTTAGTATCTTAGCAAGCAGAAGGTATCTGTTGTGCTGTGATGAAGTTAGCCTCCTAGGTCCCTGGTCACATCTCTCATTTTATTGATTAATTTTCTTTGTTATTTTCTTGTAAAAGTGGTATCACCCAGCTGGAGGTCATAAACCCACATATGCCTTGGGAAAACATCTTCGTGTGTGCATAAGCAGCATTCTGAACTTGTGCTGACCTGGCATCCCAAGGTCCACACTGTGTTTTTCCTTAGCTTTGCAGGGCATGATGACCCCAACTAATCAACCTGATATACTTTTGTTTAGATTATACTGTATTGCTATATTTTGCTTTCATTCTTTCCCCATGGTGTTTTTCACATGGCTTAGCCAGAGCAACAGGCGGCTGGTTATTAACCCCTGCATTTCTAGTTCTAACTATTGCTTCTTGACCTGCATACACATTTCTCAGGAGGCAGATTAAGGAGGTCTGGTATTCCAATATCTTGAAGAATTTTTCACAGTTTCTTGTGCTCTACACAGTCAAAGGCTTTGGCATAATCAATGAAGCAGAAGTAGATGTTCTTCTAGGATTCTCTTGTTTTTTCTATATTCCAACAGATGTTGGCAATTTGATCTCTGGTTCCTCTACCTTTTCTAAACCCATCTCAGACATCTGGAAGATCATGGTTCTCATGTAATGTTGAAGTCTGGCTTGGAGAATTTTGAGCATTATTTTGCTAGTATGTGAGATATATGTATGTATGTATGTAAGTGTGTGGGTGTGTGTGTATAAATATATGGCTAACATAAGAACTTCCTTAGTTTAAAACAAAAAAATAAACCAACTTTACAATAATGGGTCTTACAGATGCAAATAAAACATTAGGGTAACTAATGTTTATTAGGTTGATTAACAAGGAAATAAGATAAAACTGAGGAGAAAGTCTAGAGACTTCTTCCCAACAAGGTGGAAATATTAAAAAGACTCACCTCCCCACCTCCCAGAGTAATGGAAATAATAGCAAAAATAAACAAATGGGACCGAATGAAACTTAAACGCTTTTGCACAACAAAGGAAACTATAAGCAAGGTGAAAAGACAGCATTCAGAACGGGAGAAAATAATAGCAAATGAAGCAACAAAGAATTAATCTCAAAAATATACAAGCAACTCCTGCAGCTCATTTCCAGAAAAATAAGACCCAATAAAAAAATGGGTCAAAGAACTAAACAGGCATTTCTCCAAAGAAAACATATAGAAGGCTAACAAACACATGAAAAGATGCTCAACATCATGCATTATCAGGGAAATGCAAATCAAAACCACCATGAGGTACCATTTTAAGCAAGTCAGAATGGCTACTATCCAAAAGTCCACAAGCAATAAGTGCTGGAGACGGTGTGGAGAAAAGGGAACCTTCTTACACTGTTGGTGGGAATGCAACCTAGTACAGCCACTATGGAGAGCAGTGTGGAGATTCCTCAAAAAACTGGAAATAGAACTGCCATATGACCCAGCAATCTCCCTTCTGGGCATACACACTGAGGAAAAAGAAGTGAAAGAGACACAAGTATGCCAATGTTCATCACAGCACTGTTTATAATAGCCAGGACATGGAAGCAATATAGATGTCCATTAGCAGATGAAAGGATAAGAAAACCATGGTACATATACACAATGGACTATTACTCAACCATTAAAAAGAATACATTTGGGCGCAGTCCTAAGATGGTGGAGGAATAGGACAGGGAGACCGCTTTGCCCCCCACAAATTCATCGAAAGAACATTTGAACGCTGAGCAAATTCCACAAAACAACTTCTTAATGCTGGCAGAGGACATCAAGCACCCACAAAGGCAGCCCATTGTCTTCAAAAAGAGATGAAGAAGTCTTGAAGCTACTGTAAGAATAAGACTGGAAATCAGAAGCAGGAGTCTCAAGTCCAAATCATGAGAACACCAGGGAACCCCTGGCTCCAGGGAACATTAATCAATAGGAGCTCATCAAAAGCCTCCATACCTACACTGAAACCAAGCACCACACAAGGGCCAAAAATTCCAGAGCAAGACATACCATGCAAATTCTCCAGCAACACAGGAAGATAGCCCTGAGCTTCAATATACATGGGCAGCCAAAAGTCACACCAAACCCACAGACATCTCAAAACTCACTACTGGACACTTCATTGCACTCGAGAGAAAAAATCTAGCTCCACCCACCAGAACACTGACATAACTTCCATAACCAGGAAACCTTGACAAGCCACCCATCCAACCCCACCCAGAACAAGGAACCTCCACAATAAAGAAGAACCACAAACTGCCAGAATACAGAAAGGCCAACCAAACACAACGATATAAACAGAAAAGGCAGAGAAACACTCAGCAGGTAAAGGAACGGGATAAATGCACATCAAACCAAACCAAAGAGGAAGAGATAGGGAATGCACCTGATAAAGAATTCTAAATAATGATAGTGAAAATGATCCAAAATCTTGAAAACAAAATGGAGTTACAGGTAAATAGCCTGGAGACAAGGATTGAGAAGATGCAAGAAAAGTTTAACAAGAACCTAGAAGAAATAAAAAAGAGTCAATATATAATGAATAATGCAATAAATGAGATCAAAAACACTCTGGAGAGAACCAAGAGTAGAATAATGGAGGCAGAAGAAAGGATTAGTGAGGTAGAAGATAAAATGGTAGAAATAAATGAAGCAGAGAGGAAAAAAGAAAAAAAGAATTAAAAGAAATGAGGACAACCTCAGAGACCTCTGGGACAATGTGAAATGTCCCAACATTCGAATCATAGGAGTCCCAGAAGAAGAGAAAAAGAAAGACCATAAGAAAATACTTGAGGAGATAATAGCTGAAAACTTCTCTAAAATGGGGAAGGAAATAATCACCCAAGTCCAAGAAACCTAGAGAGTTCCAAAAAGGATAAACCCAAGGCAAAATACCCCAAGACACATATTAATCAAATTAACAAAGATAAAATACAAGAAAAAATTTTAAAAGCAGCAAGGGAAAAACAACAAATAACACACAAGGTTATTCTCATAAGGATAACAGCTGATCTTTCAATAGAAACTCTTCAGACCAGAAGGGAATGGTAGGACATACTTAAAGTGATAAAAAAAAATGCTACAGCCCAGATTACTGTACCCAGCAAGGATCTCAATCAAATATGAAGGATAAATCAAAAGCTTTACAGACAAGCAAAAGCTGAGAGAATTCAACACCACCAAACCAGCTCTCCAACAAATGCTAAGGGATCTTCTCTAGACAGGAAGCACAGAAAGGGTGTATAAACTCGAACCCAAAACAATAAAGTGAATGGCAACAGGATCATACTTATCAATAATTACCTTAAATGTAAATGTGTTGAATGCCCCAACCAAAAGACAAAAACTGGCTGAATGGATACAAAAACAAGACCCCTATATATGTTGTCTACAAGAGACCCACCTCGAAACAAGGGACACATACAGATTGAAAGTGAAGGGCTGGAAAAAGTTATTCCACACAAGTAGAAACCAAAAGAAAGCAGGAGTAGCAATACACATATCAGATAAAATAAACTTTAAAATAAAGACTGTGAAAAGAGACAAAGATGGACACCATGTAATGATCAAAGGATCAATCCAAGAAAAAGTTATAACAAGAATAAATATATATGCACCCAACATAGGAGCACCGCAATATGTAAGACAAATGCTAACAAGTATGAAAGGGAAAATTAACAATGACACAACAATAGTGGGAGACTTTAATACCCCACTTACACCTATGGACATATCAACTAAACAGAAAATCAACAAGGAAACACAAGTTTTAAACGGTACAATAGATCAGTTAGACCTAATTGGTATCTATAGGATATTTCACCCCAAAACAATGAATTTCACCTTTTTCTCAAGTGCACATGGAACCTTCTCCAGGATAGATCACATCCTGGGCCATAAATCTAGCCTTGGTAAATTAAAAAAAACTGAAATCATTCCAAGTCTCTTTTCTGACCACAATGCAGTAAGATTAGATGTCAATTACAGGAGAAAAACTATTAAAAATTCCAACATATGGAAGCTGAACAGCAGGCTGCTGAATAACAAACAAATCACAGAAGAAATAAAAAAAGAAATCAAAATATGCATAAAAATGAATGAAAATGAAAACACAACAACCCAAAACCTATGGGACACTGCAAAAGCAGTGCTAAGGGGAAAGTTCAAAGCAATACAGGCTTACCTCAAGAAATAAGAAAAAAGTCAAATAAATAACCTAACTCTACACCTAAAGCAACTTGAAAAGGAAGAAATGAAGAACCCCAGGGTTCATAGAAGGAAAGAAATCTTAAAAATTAGGGCAGAAATAAATGCAAAAGAAACAAAAGAGACCATACTAAAAATCAACAAAGCCAAAAGCTGGTTCTTTGAGAAGATAAATAAAATTGACAAACCATTAGCCAAACTCATGAAGAAACAAAGGCAGAAGAATCAAATCAACAAAATTGGAAATGAAAATGGAGAGATCACAACAGACAACAGAAAAATACAAAGGATCGTAAGAGACTACTATCAGCAACTATATGCCAATGAAATGGACAACTTGGAAGAAATGGACAAATTCACAAAAAAGTGCAACTTCCAAAACTGAACCAGGAAGAAGTAGAAAATCTTAACAGACCCATCACAAGCATGGAAATTGAAACTGTAATCAGAAATCTTCCAGCAAACAAAAGCCCAGGACCAGGCAGCTTCACAGCTGAATTCTACGAAAAATTTAGAGAAGATCTAGCACTGATCCTGCTCAAACTCTTCCAGAAAATTGCAGCAGATGGTAAACTTCCAAACTCATTCTATGAGGCCACCATCACCCTAATACCAAAATCAGACAAAGATGCCACAAAAAAAGAAAACTACAGGTCAATATCACTGATGAATTACATGCAAAAATCCTCAACAAAATTCTAGCAAACAGAATCGAACAACATATTTAAAAGATCATATATCATGACCAAGTGGGCTTTATACCAGAGATGCAAGGATTCTTCAATATCTGCAAATCAATCAACATAATACACCACATTTAACAAATTGAAAGATAAAAACCATATGAATATCTCAATAGATGCAGAGAAAGCCTTTGAGACAATTCAAAATCCATTTAGGATACAAACCTTCCAGAAAGCAGGAATAGAAGAAATATACCTCAACATAATAAAAGTTATATATAACAAACACACAGCATGTATTATCCTCAATGCTGAAAAATCAAAAGCATTTCCCCTAAACTCAGGAACAAGACAAGGGTGCCCACATTCACCACTACTATTCAACATAGCTTTGGAAGTTTGGGGCATAGCAATCAGAGCAGAAAAAGAAATAAAAGGAATCCAGATAGGAAAAGAAGAAGTAAAATTCTCACTTTTGGCAGATGACATGATCTTCTACATAGAAAACCCTAAAGACTCCACTAGAGCTAATCAATGAATATAGTAAATTTGCAGGATATAAAATTAACACAGAGAAATCGTTTGCATTCCTATACACTAACAATGAGAAAACAGATACATTTAGGAAACAATTACATTCACCATTGCAACGAAAAGAATAAAATACTTAGGAATAAATCTACCTAAAGAAACAAAATATCTATATATAGAAAACTATAAAACACTGGTGAAAGAAATCAAAGAGGACACAAATAGATGAGAAATATACCATGTTCATGGATTGAAAGAATCAATATTGTGAATATGAGTATACTACCGAAAGCAATCTATAGATTCAATGCAATCCCTATCAAGCTACCAACGGTATTTTTCACAGAACTAGAGCAGATAATTTCATAATTTGTATGGAAATACAAAAAACCTCGAATAGTCAAAGCAATCTTGAGAAAGAAGAATGGAACTGGAGGAATCAACCTGCCTGACTTCAGGCTCTACTACAAAGTCACAGTCATCAAGACAGTATGGCACTGGCACAAAGACAGAAATATAGATCAATGGAACAAAATAGGAAGCCCAGAGATAAATTCACATACCTATGGACACCTTATCTTTGACAAAAGAGGCAAGAATATACAATGGAGAAAAGACAGTCTCTTTAAAAAGTGGTGCTGGGAAAATTGGTGAGCCACTTGTAAAACAATAAAACGAGAACACTTTCTAACACCATACACAAAAATAAACACAAAATGAATTAAAGATCTAAATGTAAGACCAGAAACTATAAAACCCCTATAGGAAAACATAGACAGAACACTCCCCAACATATCACAGCAGGATCCTCTATGACCCACCTCCCAGTATATTGGAAATAAAAGCAAAAATAAACAAATGGGACTTAATTAAACTTAAACGCTTTTGTACAACAAAGGAAACTATAAGCAAGGTGAAAAGACAGCCCTCAGATTGGGAGAAAATAATAGCAAATGAAGAAACAGACAAAGGATTAATTTCAAAAATATACAAGCAACTCCTGAAGCTCAATTCTAGAACAATAAACGACCCAATCAAAAAATGGGCCAAAGAACTAAACAGACATTTCTCCAAAGAAGACATATAGAAGGCTAACAAACACATGAAAAGATGCTCAACATCACTCATTATCAGAGAAATGCAAATCAAAACCACAATGAGGTACCATTTCATGCCAGTCAGAATGGCTACTATCCAAAAGTCCACAAGCAATAAATGCTGGAGAAGGTGTGGAGAAAAGGGAACCCTCTTACACTGTTGGTGGGAATGCAAACTAATACAGTCATTATGGAGAGCAGTGTGAAGATTCCTTTAAAAACTGGAAATAGAACTGCCATATGACCCAACAATTCCACTGCTGGGCATACATACTGAGGAAACCAGAACTGAAAGAGACATGTGCATGCCAGTGTTCATCGCAGCACTGTTTTTAATAGCCAAGACATGGAAGCAACCTAGATGCCCATCAGCAGACGAATGGATAAGAAGGCTGTGGTACATATACACAATGGAATATTATTCAGCCATTAAAAAGAATACATTTGGATCAGTTCTAATGAAGTGGATGAAACTGGAGCCTATTATACAGAGTGAAGTAAGTCAGAAAGAAAGTACCAATACAGTATACTAACACATATTTATAAGATTTAGAAAGATGATAACAATAATCCTTATATATATGTGAGACAGCAAAAGAGACACAGATGTATAGAACAGTCTTTTGGACTCTGTGGGAGAGGGCGAGAGTGGGATAATTTGGGAGAATGGCACTGAAAGATGTATATTATCATATGTGAAACAAATTGTCACTCCAGGTTCGATGCATGAGACAGAGTGCTTGGGGCTGGTGCACTGGGATGACCTAGAGGGATGGGATGGGGAGGGAGGGGGAACGGGGGCTCAGGATGGCAGCACATGTACACCCATGGTGGATTCATATGAATATATGGCAAAACAACTACAATATTGTAAAGTAATTAGCCTCCAATTAAAATAAATTTATATTAATTTTTTAAAATCTATAGTTAACACTAAAAACATAAGTAAATAAAAAGAATACATTCAATGTATATCAATGTATGGCAAAAATCACTGCAATATTCTAAATTAATTAGCCTCCAATTAAAATAAATTTAAAAATAAAATAAAGAGCAAATATTAAAAGCAGCATAGATCAATATTCTGGGAGGTGGGTCATAGAGGATCTTGCTCAGTATGAAACAATACTTATTTTTTAAGCAGAAGTGACAATAAAATATTTTAATGGAGATACAGATTATTTAGAAAGCAAGGAAACTCACAATCTGTTATCAAAAGTAGTTCAACACTCCAAAAAAATTTTGTTCTCTTAACAAAGGGAGTAAACCAAACTCCAGGCCTACACCTGCCTACCTTCAGTAACAAAATTCACTTTCTTAATTAAACATAATCTAATGCCAGCCTGACTTTGTACAAAACTCTTTTCTCAGGGCTCCCTTTTTACAAACCTCTCATAATTTTCTGTATCTATACTTATTTGCCCCATATTTTCGTTCCCATACAGAAATAACCAGTGTTAGGGAGAAAAATCACTTTCTTCCTCTAAACAAAATGCATTTCTATTCCTCATACCATCTTTTCCTGAAAGTACAAATCCTACTTTCCTTGAATACTGAAATAGTTTTCTTACTACCCCTGTAGCTTTAATTGCATATATTACAATTTTAAATCTTAAAAGTCTTAATCTTTAATGAAAACTGGTGAGCAAGTATTTGTATGTTCTGTCGCACCAGTTGACGAGCCACAAATTTGATAATAGGCATTTTGCCTCCAGCTTCAATATTTTGTTTCTCATAAACCATGCCTCAATTTCCTTGTCTATCATATGAAAATAATAATAATGATAATTAGTTTTGCAATCAATTTATATATGGAAAAGCACTCTGCAAGGTATAAAGTCCTGTACCAACCTAAAGAATGCTTATCTTTTTTCCCCTTTTTCCTTCAAGTTGTACTCTACTAGTATCCTCACTAAAGTGTTAGCTAATGCCAAACTTGAGGTACAGTCTCTTCTTGTTATATTTTGAAGAATGGAGCATTTCCTTCCGTATCAGTAAACAAGGATGCCACAGTCATCAGCCATTGCAGTCCTCCAATGTGAGCTGGTGAGTACTAAGGGAACTCAGGAAGAAGAATATCTGTCATCTAGTAGCCATCAGACTACAATCACTCCCCTTGGTGAGTCATGAGAAACTTAGTATGTGGAATCAGGATACTGGCCCAGATAGCTCAGGTGCATATCAAAGGAATGATTTCAGTGAACCCAGACTCTTGCATATTCCCATACACAGAAAAGCGCTAAATTCCTTAACTTGGGTTATCTGGTTTTCCTTAACTAACAGTCACCTTTTGATGTTCAGACTACCTGCCTCTTTTTGAAAATCTTCTATATAGCCTGGCTCCTCTCCTTGCCTCCTCAGATTAGTTCTCCCAGAGATACTTGAGAAGCTGTCTTCCAGGCTTGAAGTCCTAAAAGTTCCCACATACAACATAACATTTATAACATAACATAACATTTCCCAAATAAAACATAACTCTCAACTTCTTAGGTTTTGAATACTTTTTAAAGTAACAATTTGTTTTTAATAACTTATGCAAATAGCTAACATTTATTGCACCATGACTCTTAGCCAGACACTACTATAAGATGTGTATTTACTCATTTCATCTTCCCAAAACCCCTATAAAGTAAGTATTATTATCATCTTTATTTTAAAGACATTCCCTGACTCAGAGGGTAGTTGTGTGATGAAATGAGTCCATATGTGTAAGTGCCTGAGCGCATAATAAGCACTTTGTAAATGTTAGCTATAATTACTAGTATCAATTCCCTGGTTTTCCTAATACAAAGGGTGAGTGAGGCACAGAGAAGTTTCAGTTCCCTTGATAAACTCCAAATTAAGGACTCTGAAGAAAGCCCATCCCTACATTTTGATATTATTCCCTTGAAGGTAAACGCCATCATTGTGGGGTACAATGATGTGGGGGTATAGCCCCAGGCTTGACCACAGCCAAATCTGAACCAAAGAGGCTGCAGTTGCCAGAGTCACTTAGCTCTGTAGGATAGAGAGAATAGATCTCAAAAAATAAAACACCCTGGAGGAAGCAAGCCGAGCAGTTTCCCTAGGAAACACAAAAAGACCTAAGCCATTCTGCAGGCAGGGTTTTTCACCTATATTAGCATATAATGTGGAGAAGGCAATAGCACCCACTCCAGTGCTCTTGCCATGGATGCAGGAGCCTGGTGGGCTGCGGTCCATGGGGTCGCTAAGAGTCCGACACGACTGAGCGACTTCACTTTCACTTTTCACTTTCACACGTTGGAGAAGGAAATGGCAAACCACTCCAGTGTTCTTGACTGGAGAATCCCAGGGACGGGGGAGCCTGGTGGGCTGCCATCTATGGGATCACAAAGAGTCGGACACGACTGAAGTGACTTAGCAGCAGCAGCAGCAGCAGCATATAATGATCCACTGTAATCACATGGTCTTTGCTACTTAATAATGCACTGTTTTCATATTCATTATGTCAATTTAGCCTCACAGTGGATCTGCAAGGTGTCTTTGGGAAGGATGAAGATTTGGTAGATGCTAAAACCCAAAGGGAGAGGGGGATTTGTCAGGAGAAATTTGTGGCTGATCCTAGACTAGAACTCTCATATCCCACTTGCCTCCTAGTTTCTGTGTGTCAGGGGAGATCCTGTCCCTGTTGCACTGTGTCCCCATCATCTGTAAAATAGAGTGACTGGATCAGATGGTCAGCAGGACCCCTGTCCTACACCAATGTTCCCTGGCATTCAGCTTTTCTATGCCACTTTGCTTATTCCCTGGACCTCAATGCCTGTCTGGGCTGCTGTTTACTACTCCAAGGATAGATAGGTAGCATCTCTGAGCAACCAGCAGAGGGCACAGGAAGCCTGCCAAAGAGATCTAAAATCCAAAACAATCCACTGCACAGCAAGAAGTCTCCCACTGGACTCAGAAAATAGCTGAGAGGAAAAAACTAGAGAATGGCAAAGAGGAAAGATACTCAGGAATTATCTGGTACAAATTCTCTGGATCGTATGGAGAAATTGAGGCCCAGAGACGGGAAATATCTGTCTCAGGTTCACAAATTCAAGGATATAAATGGCACCAGAAGAAGCCAGTTTCCTGACTTCAGACGCTTCCTTCAGCAGCGTTAACCAGTTGCAGTACTGTTTTGAATTGTTTTCCTGACTGGATATTGTTCACAATTATTAATAATTTACCAAAATTTAATAATTGCAGGTTACCACTTTGTGGAAACCTGCAATGTGTCACAAAAGGTGGTAGACTGTGTACTCTAGCTCATTTGATTCCCTATAACAAGTCCCCTTATATACGGTGTGTTTTGTCCTGTTTCACAGATGAGAGGGAAAATCCCACTCAAGCCTTTGTGACTCCAAAGTTCGTGCTTTTAAAGAACCTACAAAGCATTTCTGTGTCCAGTCCACACAGCCACTTAGTGAGGTGCTGTGCTCATCTATGACCATTTTCCTAGTGACTGGTAACATCAGACATGCAGTCTCCAGCTGCAATTATCAGCTAATGGAATCATTAAGTATGTTTGTTTATTTGCTTGTTTGATTGTTGGTCTTAAACCACTGCAATAAAATATACTCCTAATAATATTATGCCAATCTTTATATTCTTAAAGATTACCAAATATGATAAAAATAGAGATAAAATATTTATAAACATTAATTCCCTTCCAGAAAAAGTAGGCTTATTGCTTTTGTCCCGCTGGGACCCAATTTCTCTCAAAGTATGATTTGATAGATGACAGGACAGGTAGAGAACTATCAGGCTAGACTACTCCCATCACCACCACCAAGAAGAATTTTAATTAACTACCCTTAAAAAGCACTTTGCCCTAAAATTATCTGGATAAACTATAGCATATCTGCTTATAAAGACATTCTTAAGTCTCAAAGCCAGATAGTCCCTTCTCATATTTATCCAACATTCCTCCTGCTACTTTTAGCACATTTCTTTTTGTCCATGCATAAGGGCATGGTGAGCACCTGCTTGGCATCATTCAAGTAAAATCCCTGGAATACTACAGACAACTAGATAAAAGCACCAGACTTGGAGTCAAAAAGTGAAAATTTGAATCCAAATTCTGCCACAATCTATGGCTCTGGATGTCATTAAACCCCTCTTCAGCTTGCCTCTTCACTGGTAAAATGAGGATAATCACTCCATCCTCACATGGTTACTTTAATTAAATGAAAACAATGTAATGTGACTGTACACTGATAGATGTTGGATATAGTGGATGCTGGAAGAAGGTTATTGGGCTTTTTTCTACCTACATTCTTCAGGCTGAATAACAGAGTGTTGTTGTCAGAAGATACCTAGAGATTTTCCAGACACCAAGAAAGCCCCTTCCTCTCCACAGGGAAACTGAGGTCCAACAAGATGAAAGGACTCTTCTCAAAGTCATAAGGACAACTGGGAACAGAACTGAGACATAAATCCAGGTCTTCTGACACTCAGTCCCAGAGGATTTGCTGGACACCAGTCTCTGAATTCAGCTCCTGTTGGAGGGGAAGGATAGGGTGGCAAAGCCAATGAAATGCCCCACAGCTAAGGAAAATAGGAAACTATGGCTGTCTTGAGCATCATTAAATGACCCTGGTCATTCTTCTGGCATTCCCAGAGCTTCAGTTTTTGTTCAAGTTTGAACTGAGATGTAACTGCAGGCATTCAGCCCAATGAAGGGACAAAAATTGCCCAATATTTTAGGATGAGTCAATTCTCAAGCAACTGACTGGTGGGAACATTCCTTCTGGGACATTCCTGATGGAAGGTAGGGTTATGGGAAAGGCATAAGAGTTTAACTGGCTTCTGGGGTTCTGAATGTTTCAAATGGTGATTTGGAAAGTCAGCTCCCACCTTACCTGAGTACCCAGGACTCCAGTACTGGACTTGCTGGCTTTCCTCTCTGGACCTGCTGTTCTCATATCCAAGTCAGGATCCGGGGGCTGTCCTGCCTGGATGAATGCCCCGGGCCCTTTGCAGGCCTCTGGTTTCTCCATCTCATCAGGCGTCTCTTCTAGCTTCTCCATGACAGCCTTGGTGGTTAACTTGGCACAGGTGCCCAGCTCAGGGGAATGTCCAGCACTGTCATCTTCTTTAAGGACGCTGACCACAGTCTCAATGTCTTCATCAAGTTCCTCTGAGGAGCTCTCCCTGGTGAAGACATGGCCATAATGACAACTGCACCTAGCCTGTGGAGTTGGGTCATTCTGGAGCTCAAAGACAGGCGAGGTGGAGGTTGAGACTAAGGTAGCAGCAGGCCAGGGGTCTTCAATGGCCTGGCCCAAATTCTTCTTGCCCTCAATGCTCATTTCAAATGTGCATGAGGCTTCTGAGGCCTTTTGGTGACAGTGCTGGCACCTCTCAATGACACTGCCCCACACCATAACCTCAGGGGGCTGGCAGGGCAGGTTGAGTGGAAAGGAGGCCTGGGAGGCAGCACCCTCTATGATGAGGGCTTCACTGCCACCACTGATGAAGTAGGTCTTGTCACTCTGTTGACTCATCTGCAGCTCTTCCCGAGATAATGCACGCCACTTGCGGGCCACCTCGGCCACGTTGCTGAAGAACTTGATAACACTACCAAAAGGCACAGCCTTGTCTCGACGCAGGTGCCTAAGGCTCTCCTCGTAGCCCCTTTCCACATCCCCTTCTAAGGTGGAGGCCTTAATGGCAGACTCAGGATGCTGGATTCTGGAGTCTCCAGCTGATCTATATGGGGCCTCACAGTCTCCAGAGAATGTGTGTTTCATGTAGCTCCTGGTCCACCTGCCCCTATCAGGCTGCTCAGAGGACTCTTTTTCCCAGTGATTCTCCTCCACATGGATGCCAAAATCATCAAAGGCCAACACTTTCTGGTTCTTGGGCATCAGTCTTTGCACATCTGCAAGGAAGGGCTCCAGGCCCTCAGTGTGTCCTGAGTAGGAATAACGAAAAGGCTTTGAGGCCTCCTGGTCCTTTCTCATCTGGTAAATATGTGACACCTCCTGGGGTTCCTGGACCTTGCTGCTCCTAGAAGTAGTATTCTTGGAGGCCCCAACTGAAGGCTTCAACCTTTTAAATGACTTCATTCGATCCTTTAATGTGACTTTGGGCTTCAACTCTGATGGTCTGGAAGTGTCTCCCAGTAAAATCATGGACTGGGGTCTCTTCCCCTGACTGGAGGCCCCTTTTCTACGACTCATAAAATTCCATATCTTGTTGACTTTGATTTTCTTCTTGTTCTGACCATTCTCTTCCCTGGAGCTCAAATCACCTTGGTCACACTGCTCAGACTTCTCCAGCCCTACCTCCCTGGCCAGGCCTTCTACCTCAGGATGGCCTGGGAAGACCTGAACCAGGTAACCATTGGGCACCAGATCAGAGAGGAATGTAGTCCGACAGCTGCTGAGAGTCTCCATTGTCACAGCAGGGGATGGGGCCACAAAGGCATAGAGGGAGGGTTGGTGAGTTATTTCCAGCTGACAAGGAGAGAGAGACAAAGAGAGGGGAAGAGAGAGAGAGAGCTAGATTACACAAAGCCACAAACAAGGTTTTTTTTGCAGATTTGTCACCAACAAATAAATGATTCATACTTTGTCACCATTGGACCACCAAATTTTTAGGACCTTTGTAAAGCAAAAGTGAATTCATTTGAACCCCACTAATTGAGAATTGGGGAAGATCACAGCTTATCCTGTGTGCCAAAACATCCTTCAATTCTTATTTAAATGCAAATATACTTGAGAAGGGTAAAACTTAACAGCTATTATAATCAGATATTGATAATTAAGTAAATACATTAAAAAACCAAAAAATAAGTTAAAAAAAACAAGGTATCTAAAATGTCTATCACTTTGATCCTCTCATTTTATAGAGAGGCTCTAGAAATCCAGAGAAGATACTTATCTTGTCTAAACTACAAAACCAAGGGAGCAGCAGGTAAGGATCCAGTCCATGCTTCCCTCTCTGTCATTTGCTCCTCCATTCACACAGGAAAACAGCAGGAAGTGAGTTCACCAGTCAAACACCCACTCAGCACTGACCCCTTAGCTAAAAGCTGGACACCACTAAGATTATGGACACATATAGCTACTCATCTGAGATAACTTGCTACTGGGAGAGACTTGTAGACATAAACAATTACAATACAGCCTGATAGGTGCTCTAACAGAGGTATCCACAAGGGCAGTAGAAACTTAGAGGGAAGGAGAGAGGGAACAGTAGAGGAGGTACCTCTTCAAGGAAGCAAAAAGGAGATTAGAGGCCTCAAGTATGTTTCCCAGAGTAGCTGGGACTAGAACTAGAAGCTCACTCATGATGAAGTCTTTCTCCATTCAGTGCTTTTTGACCCTCTGCCCTGAACAGGCTGGAACAGAATTTGCTAAGAGGGAGAGAGGCAAGAAGGCAGGTTAATATTAAGAGACTGAAAGGAAAGAAAGAGAAAAGAGGAGAAAGTGGGTGGAGCCCAGAGCTTAAAGACAGTTTCTGCCTTTTTGATGGCTGTCCCAGGTGTCAGGTTACTAGCTCAGGGTCTGTTTGTTCCTCTTCCTCTGGTCTGGTCTGCAGAGTTAACTTCACTTGACCTGACGTATGTCTTTAATCTGTGTCTTTCCTATACTTGTGAGCACAGGCTGTGCAGAATCTGTTTGACTCACAAAATGTTCATTTGATCAGTGAGATTATCTATTTTGGGAAAATGAGACCAAAAAGAGGAAGGGACTTGAAACAACTGACAAAGGATTAATTTCCAAAACATACAAGCAGCTCATACAAGTCAATACTAGAAAAACAAACAACCCAATCAAAAATTGGGAAAAAGGACCTAAACAGACATTTCTCCAAAGAAGGCATACAGATGGCTAACAAACAGATGAGAAGATGCTCAACATTGCTCATTATTAAAGAAATGCAAATCAAAACTACAATGGGATATCACCTCACACCAGTCAGAATGGCCATCATCAAAAAGTCTACAAACAATAAATGTTGTGAAGTAATTAGCCTCCAACTAATAAAAAACAAAATAAAAAAATAAAAAAGAAGCACAAAAAATAAAATTAAATTAAATTAAAATGTACATTGATACGAAAAAAAAAAATGCTAGATAGGGTTTGGAGAAAAGGGAAACCTGTTGCACTGTTGGTGGGAATAGAAATTGATATAGCCACTATGGAAGACAGTATGGATATTCCTTTAAAAACTAGGGATAAAACCACTGTATGACCCAGCAATCCCACTGCTAGGCGTATACCCTGAGGAAACCAAAATTGAAGACACATGCACTCCAATGTTCATTAAAGCACTATTTACAATAGCTAGAACATGGAAGCAACCTAGATGTTCATCAACAGATGAATGGATAAAGAAGCTGTGGTACATATATACAATGGAATATTACTCAGTCATAAAATGGGACCCATTTGAGTCAGTTCAAATGAAGTGGATGAACTTAGAGCCTATTATACAGAGTGAAGTAAGTCAGAAAGAGAAAAACAAATATCATATACTAACACATATATATGGAATCTAGAAAAATGGTACTGATGAAAGTATTTGCAGGGCAGCAATTTGATGGAGACACAGACATAGAGAACAGATTAATGGACATGGAAGTGGGCAGGAAGGAAAAGGTGGATGTATTGGGACAGAAACATGGAAACTTACATTACCATATGTAAAATTGATAGCAAACGAGAATTTTCCATATGAATCAGGGAACTCAAACTGGGGCTCTGTAACAACCTACAGGGATGGGATGGGCAGGGAGATGGAAGGGAACTTCAAGAGGGAGGGGATATAGGTATACCGATGGCTGATTCATGTAGCTGTTTGGCAGAAACCAACATAATTCTGTAAAGCAATTATCCTTCAATGAATAAAATAAATAAATTCAAAATTAAAAACAAAACAAAACAAAACAAGAGGAAGAGACTTGACTTAGGTCATATGCCAATCCAGTGGCAGGCCAAGAATAGAAGCCTAGTCCTCCTGCCTTCCAAGCCAGGAAGTTTCCTTACCTCAGTCCCACATTTCTACCCTCATCCATGAATTCTGTTTCTCCAAGTAGGCTTTCTGTACAACTCAAGATGATAATAACAATAGCTAACATTTATAAATATGAGGCACTACATTAAAATGTCTCTTTATTTACTTAGATCTCACAACTCTATGAGGTGGTTAAAACTGTCATTTGAATTTTAAAGATAGTTCAACCAAGTTGCATAAAGGTTAAATGATTTACCTAGGTTCTCCTTATGGACTGTAGCCTGCCAGGCTCCTCTGTCCAAAGGATTCTCCAGACAAGAATACTTGAGTGGGTTGCCATGCACTCCTCCAGGGGATCCCCCTGACCCAGGGATCAAACCTGTCTCCTGTCTTCCGGCAGGCAGGTTCTTTACCACTAGAACCACCTGGGAAACCCGAAGTTCTCCATAGCCACTAATAGTATATTTGTGATTTGAATCCAGGCAACATGAACCCAGAGGCCATACACTTAACCACTATACTATATTCCCTTTTTAGAACAGGGATTTACACAGAGAGAATAATGGTTCAACACAAGTCTCCCTTCCTCCCTGCCTGTCTCCTGATTTCCTTTGGTAATATCAGAACAGAATAAGCCTCCTAAAAGGCATCTGGATACATAGCCCAGAGCGGGGCATGGTTGGGAAGGAGGGCAGTAGATGAGGGGAGATGACTATTTCTGATAACCTTCTTACAAAAAGCCTTCCCAAATTAGGCAGGTAAACTCAGAACTCTCACTTTCCCATTTTCCATCTTGTCATAACCCTTCCCCCCGAGATTTGCTTCAAGTGCATAGACTCTTCAAAAATAATAATAATAATATTCCCAGAAAAGATTCAGTCTTAGCCTTTAAGTATAACTAAAATTGAAGAGAACTTTGAGATCCCCTAGTCCACCCACTCATTATTTCACAGGATGATGCTAAGGCACAGAAAGTTTAAGTCAAAAGGTTCACTGCAGCACTATCTACAATAGTCAGGAGATGGAAGCAACCTAAATGTCCATCAACAGAGGAATGGATAAAGAAGATGTGGTACATATATACAATGGTAGAAATGAAAAAGTTAAGCGTTATTTGCTAAGTTGTGTTTGAGTCTTTGCGACCCCATGGACTGTAACCCACCTGTAGCTCCTCTGTCCATGGAATTCTCCAGGCAAAAATATTAAACTGGGTAGCCATTACATTTTGCAGGGGATCTTCTGACCCAGGGATTGAACCTGGGTCTCCTGCATTGCAGGGAGACTCTTTACCATCTGATCCACCAAGGAAGTCCATAATGGTATATTACTCAGATATAACGTCATTTGCAGAGACATGGATGGACCTAGAGATTGTCATACTGAGTGAATTCTGACAGAGAAAGACAAATATGTGATATCACTTACACATATAATTTTTAAAAGTGGTATAAATGAGCTTATTTACAAATCAAAAAGTGTCATAGATGTAGAAAACAAACATATGGTTACAAAAGAGGAAAGGGGGGAAGGGATAAACTGAGAATTTGGTATTGACATATTGGGCTTCCCAGGTGGTGCTAGTGGTAAAGAATCCTCTCACTATACATAAAACAGATAACTAATAAGAACCTACTATATAGCCCAGGGACCTCTACTCAGTACTCTATAATGACCTATATGGGAAAATAATCTAAAATAGAGTGGATAACTGATTCATGTTGCTGTACAGCAGAAGCTAACACACATTGTAAATTAACTATACTCCAATGGAAATCAATTTCAATTTGAAAAAAAATAAAAGAAAAGTATACCAAGGGCACAGTACATATTTATGTACCAACCACAGCTGCAGAGCTGGAAAGAATACTGGAAACTTTATCTGGGCCCCTCATGTTGTAGAGTAACTGAAAATGACAAAGACCAAGGACCTACTCCCAGAACGTAAGTAGTAAATGAAAGAATAGGGTCAGGCTTCCCAGTATGGTGACCAGGCCACTGTGCCCCTCTGGTTCTTTCACTGCTTTAGTGTTTGGAGGAAATCCATTGACAAAAGCAAAGACTACAAAGCTGTATTTCCTTATGTAGGCAGATTTAAGAATGGATACAATAAAAATGTATTTTAAAACAACCCAGTTTGTTCTGGGCACTGTTTTATGAGTCTCAGTGTATAATTATGATTAACAAAAGAGATATATGAGGTGAATCCTTATTAATAAATCTCATAAGATTCATAGGACCAAAATGATATGAAGGCACAAGTAGAGCCATCATCATATCACACAACAGGGACCTCCTTTGTCACAAAGCAAACATGCTCCATTCATGCTATAATGGAGCACTTACCTGAATTTTGATTATTTATTTACATGCCTGGCTACCTCATAAGAAATGGAACTTTTTCAGGAAAATATTGATATGAGGTCTTGCTTACCTTGCTGTTCTCAGTATTTACCAGGTGCCTAACATACTACTGATGTTCAGTAATGAGGTTATAAATCAGGCTGTCAGCAAACCAAGGCCTGCCACCTGCTCTTGTAAATAAAGATTTATTGGAATACAGCCATACTCATTCATTTAAATATTTTCTATGGATGCCTTTGTTCCACAAAAGCAGAACGAGTAGTTTCAGTTGAGACTGTGTGGCCTTCAAAAGCCTAAAATATTTAGTATATGACCCTTTACAAAGAAAGTTTGTTGACTCCTGCTGTAATGTTTTGTGTGTATAGACCTCTATAGTTCACTTTTACATTCCTCTAGAGTGGGTATCTATGGCTCAATTTTCAGATAATCACAACAGGACTTAGGAGACTGAACCAGTTTATATTACTCAGAAGTGTTCCACATATCTGGGTAAGATTTAGCAATAGAGACATTTTTTCATCTGCTTAGTCAAAGGCATCTGGCCCCCCAGGCAATGAGTAGCAGAGCAAGGACAAGAACACTGGACATCTGGTGCCAAGTCCAATGCCTATTCTTCTGCACCTACTACTTTCCTAGAAGTTTTAAGTAGTATAACAAAAGATGATTCATCACTGATTCTTAACTTGGTGCTATTGCATGATATAAAAATTGTTTAGACCAATAGTTACTCATTCCCAACCTCACTTGATACCTTAATACAATTCTCCTAATTAACAAGAAATCTTATAATCAGCTTTCTGTACCATGTAAGTTTTGTCAGCATTAATGAGCCATGGCTAACATAATAAGAGTAATGATAACTAACACATCTTTAGCACTTACTCTGAACCAAGCAAGGGGCTAAGCACTATTTTATATGTATCATCTCACCACTCCTCATCACACAGCTAATAAATATTATGAATCTCTTTTAAGTGGAGAAAAGAAGGTTCAGAATAGAGAGATGGTGTGCCCAAGATTACACTTAGAGCCAGGATGTGACCCAAGTTTGTTTGATGCCAGAGTCAGCGTTTTTTAATCATCATCCACACTGCTTCTTTAAGTATAAAACAGTGTCTGGCACATGATATCCCTCAATTAGCAATTCCTAGGATTATGTTTTATAACAGTAACTACCTTTTATTGAAAGCTTATGCATTTTCTTAAGTTGAATCTTCACAACCACACAATGAGTTTGGTACCATTATTATGTCCATTTTGCAATATAAGAAGCTGAGGTGCACAAAGACTTAGAAGCTAGCAGATAGTTGGAACTATCAATGTACCTTGTACTCTAGTGGAAGAGGGGATTGAGATTCAGGCCTGGAAGAAATCTGTAAAACCACCTGGTAGTTCATGATCCCCCCCAACTCCAGACAGTGATATAAAGGAAAGTGAGTAGCTTTGGGGATTAGTGAGACCTGAGGGAATAATGCCCACTTTCCTTCAAATGGTTGTGATAGGGATGAACTGCCTTCTAGATCTTTCACTTTCTGTAGAAAAATAAATAGGGCATTTCACTAAGTGAAGAAGAGCCACAGGCAACTGATGCTTTAAAGCCTCCTTAAAAAGGTGATAATAGCAGTGATGAATTTCTTCCTTGGGACTCACCTTACTCAGACCACTCACCTTTGCTCTTGCTAAGGAGAGATAAAAAGCAGATTCCTCTATTTCTAATATTTCATTTAAAATATTAGCATTGCAGGCATAAGACATCCAACCCAGCTCTGTCACTTTCTCATCGGGCATAATCCTGTGCATGTAACTTTCAGTTCCCAAGCCTCAGTCTATATATCTATAAAATGGGGAGAAAGACATCCCCCTCAGTAGGATGGTATAAAGACATGCCAAAAGTCCCCAACATAATGTTTTATGTTAAAAAAAAAAAAAAGAATCAGGATGGAAACTCCACCTATCATAAAGTGGAAGTGAATGGAGAACCTGGACCATTTTCAGCATGACAACAGCACACTTTGATACACAGTCTCGGGTGCTTCCCTGGTAAGCAGCATTCTCAGCAGATGAATTGTCTTATTTTAAGGAGAAGAGACAACTGGAGTCTGAAACCACAGGAGAAAAGAAAAATTGTCTTATTTTAAGGAGAAGAGACAACTGGAGTCTGAAACCACAGGAGAACAGAAAGACTGACCCCTCAGCCTGAAAAATGGCTAAAACATAGACCTACTGGGAAAACCAGAGGAATTATGGCCAAAGACCTCCTACAAACAAGGAAGGCAAATCTAAAAGGTTCTTGCAGATAGTTGATTTGACCATATTTTTTTTTTCAAATTCACTTAATTAAAACAAACACAAAAACTGCAAAACAGTTCACATATTTCTCCTATCCATCACACCCTACCTCTGACAATCACCAATATGATTCCTCTGAATGTATATATATATATATATATCCTGTGATACACACACACACACACATATATCAATGTGTTCTTCTACTACTTTTATGATTCCAGGTCTTACATTCAAGTCTTTAATCTATACTGAATTAATTTTTCTATATGATATAGGATAGTGGTCCATTTTCATTCTTTTGCATGTGACTGTTCAATTTTTCCAACACCATTTCTTGAAGAGACTATCCTTGCTCCATTGTATATTGTTGGGTCCTTTGTCATAAAATGTTGCTGTTGTTCAGTCACTAAGTTGTGTCCAACACTTCACAATCCCATGAACTGCAGCAAGCCATGCTTCCCTGTTCTTCACTATCTCCAGGAGTTTGTAAATCTCATCCCCCTTGAGTCAGCAATGCCATCCAACCATCTCATCCTCTGTCACCACCTTCTCCTCCTGCCCTCAGTCTTTCCTAGCATCAGGGTCTTTTCCAATGTCAGTTCTTCATATCAGGTGGCCAAAGTATTGGAGCTTCAGTTTCAGCATCATTCCTTCCAATGAATATTCAGGATTGATTTCCTTTAGGGTTGATTGGTTTGATCTCTTTGCTGTCCAAGGGACTCTCAAGAGTCTTCTCCAGGATCACATTTTTCTTTAATTAATTTATTCATTTTAAGTGGAGGCTAATTACTTTACAATAATGTAGTGCTTTTTGACATACATTGATATGAATCAGCAATGGTTGTACATGTGTTCCCCACCCTGAAGCCCCCTCCCACCTCAAACCCCATCCTGTTCCTCAGGGTCATACCATTGCACCAGCCCTGAGAACCCTGTCTCATGCATTGAACCTGGTCTGGTGATCTATTTCACATACTGTAATATACATGTTTCAATGTTATTCTCTCAAATCATCCCACCCTCGCCTTCTCCCATAGAGTCCAAAAGTCTGTTCTTTACATCTGTGTCTCTTTTGCTGTCTTGCATATAAGGTCATTGTTACCATCTTTCTAAATTCCTTATGTATGCGTCAATATACTGTATTGGTGTTTTTCTTTCTGGCTTACTTCACTCTGTATAATGCCTTCCAGTTTCATCCACATCATTAGAATTGATTCAAATGCATTCTTTTTAATGGCTGAGTAGTATTCCATTGTGTATATATATCACAATTTTCTTTTCCATTCATCTGCCGATGGACATCTAGGTTGCTTCCATGTCCTGCCTATTGTAAACAGTGCTGCAGTGAACATTGGGGTACACGTATCTCTTTCAATTCTGGTTTCCTTGGTGTGTATGCCCAACAGTGGGGTTGCTGGGTCGTATGGCAGTTCTATTTCCAGTTTTTTAAGGAATCTCCACACTGTTCTGCATAATGGCTGTACTAGGTTGCAGTCCTACCATCAGTGTAAGAGTGTTCCTTTTCTCCATACCCTCTCCAGCATTTATTGTTTGTAGACTTTTTGATAGCAGCCAATCTGACCGGGGTGAGATGGTACCTCGTTGTGGTTTTCATTTGCATTTCTCTGATAATGAGTGATGTTGAACATCTTTTCATGTGTTTGTTTGCCATATGTATGTCTTCTTTGGAGAAATGTCTGTTTAGTTCTTTAGCCCATTTTTTGATTGGGTCGTTTATCTTTCTGGAATTGAGCTGCAGGAACTGCTTATATATTTTTGAGATTAATCCTTTGTCTGTTGTTTCGTTTGCTATTATTTTCTCCCATTCTGAAGGCTGTCTTTTCACCTTGCTTATAGTTTCCTTCGTTGTGCAAAAGCTTTTAAGATTAATTAGGTCCCATTTGTTTATTTTTGCTTTTGTTTCCATTACTCTGGGAGGTGGGTCATAGAGGATCTTGCTGTGATTTATGTCCAAGCGTGTTTTGCCTATGTTTTCCTCTAGGGGTTTCATCGTTTCTGGTTTTACACTTGCAGGATATAAAATTAACACACATAAATCCCTTTCATACCTCTACGCTAACAATGAGAAAACAGAAAGAAAAATTAAGGAAACAATTCCATTCACCATTGCAATGAAAAGAATAAAATTCTTAGGAATAAATCTACCTAAAGAAACAAAAGACCTATATATCAATTCAGTTCAGTTTAGTCACTCAGTCGTGTCTGACTCTTTGCGACCCCATGAATCTCAGCACGCCAGGCCTCCCTGTCCATCACAAACTCCTGGAGTTTACTCAAACTCATGCCCATCGAGTCGGTGATGCCATCCAGCCATCTCATCCTCTGTCATCCCCTTCCCCTCCTATCCCCAATCCCTCCCAGCATCAGGGTCTTTTCCAATGAGTCAACTCTTCGCATAACGTGGCCAAAGTATTGGAGTTTCAGGTTCAGCATCAGTCCTTCCAATGAATACCCAGGACTTATCTCCTTCAGTATGGACTGTTTGGATCTCCTTGCAGTCCAAGGGACTCTCAAGAGTCTTCTCCAACACCACAGTTCAAAAGCATAGAAAACTATAAAACACTGATGAAAGAAATCAAAGATTACACAAATAGATGGGGAAATATACCATGTTCATGGATTGGAAGAATCAACATTGTGAAAATAAGTATACTACCCAAAGCAATCTATAGATTCAATGCAATCCCTATCTAGCTACCAACGGTATTTTTCAGAGAACTAGAACAAATAATTTCACAGTTTGCATGGAAATACAAAAAACCTCAAATAGCCAAAGCAATCTTGAGAAAGAAGAATGGAACTGGATGAATCAACCTGCCAGACTTCAGACTATACTACAAAGCTACAGTCATTGAGACAGTATGGTACTGGCACAAAGACAGAAATATAGATCAATGGAACAAAATAGAAAGTCCAACGATAAATCCACACACCTATTCACACCGTATCTTTGACAAAGGAGGCAAGAATGTACAATGGAGAAATGACAATCTCTTTAACAAGTGGTGCTGGGAAAACTGGTCAACCACTTGTAAAAGAATGAAACTAGAACACTTTCTAACACCATACACAAAAACAAACTCAAAATGGATTAAAGATCTAAATGTAAGACCAGGATCACAATTTGAAAGTATCAGTTTTTCAGTGCTCTGCCTTCTTTATGGTCCAACTCTCACATCTGTACATGAATACTGGAAAAAGCCATAACTTTGACTATGCAGACCTTAATTGAGTATATATGCATGAGTTTATTTCTGGGCTCTCTAGTCTCTTCCATCAACCTATGTATCTGTTTTTCTGCCAAACCATACTGTTTTCATTACTATATCTTTGTAACGCAGATTGAGATCAGGGAGTGTGATATCTCCAGCCATTTTCTTCTTTCTCAAGAATCCTTTGACTAATCAGGATCTTCTACAGTTTCACACAAATTTTATGAGTTTTTGTTCTATTTCTGTGAAATATGACAATGGAAATCTTATCAAAGTATATTTGATGTACAATATTGTTTCAGGTGTACTGCAAGTGAGTGAGGGTTGCTCAGTCATGTCCGACTCTTTGCGACCCCATGGACTATACAGTCCATGGAATTCTCCAGGCCAGAATAATGCAATGGGTAGCCTTTTCCTTTTCCAGGGGATCTCCCAACCCAGGGATCAACCCAGGTCTCCCACATTGCAGGCAGATTCTTTACCAGCTAAGCCACAAGGGAAGCCTTTGCAGGTGTGCTACAAAGTGATATGTGTGTATATATATACATACACACATACTCTTTTTCCAGATTATGTTCCCTTATAGGTTTTTTCAAAATGTTAAGTATAGTTCCCTGTGCTATACAGTAGATCCTGTTGGCTATGTATTTTATATATAGTAGTGTGTATATGCTAACCCCAAACTCTTAATTTATTATTCCTCAATTTCCCTTTTGGTAACCATAAACTTTTCTATATCAGTGGGTCTATTTCTGTCTTGTATATAAGTTCATTTGCATCAGTTTTTGGATTCCACATATGAGCAATATCATATGATATTTGTCTTTGTCTTAGTTTACTTAGTACGATAATCTCTATGCCCATCAATGTTGCTGCAAATGGCATCATTTAATTCTTTTTTTATGGGTGAGTAATATTCTATTACATGTGTGTGTGCTATTTTTTATTTGCTCATCTTTAGAGGAATTTTGATACGGATTCTAATGAATCTGTACATTGCTTTGGATACTACAGACATTTTCACAATATTATTTCTTTGAATCCACAAGCATGAAATATCTGTCCATTTATTTGTATCTTCTTCATTTTTTCCCTTAATGTCATTTAGCTGTCAGTGTACAAACTTCTCACTTACTTGGTTAAATTTATCAACAGTTATTTTAATCTTTTTTTATGCAATTGCAAATGGAATTGTTTTCTTAATTTCTCCTTTTGATAGTTCATTATTAGAGTATAGAAACACACCAGAATTTTTACATATTGCTATTGTATTCTGCAATTTAACTGAATTCATTTTCTAACAACTTTTTAATGATGTCTTTCAGATTTTCTATGTGTAATATATTGTCCACAAATAGTGACAGTTTTAATCCTTCCTTTCCAATCTGGAAAGCTTTTATTTATTTGTCATGTCTTACTGCCCTGCCTTGAACTTTCAATACTTTCAATATATATTGAATAAAAATGGTGAGAGTAGGCATACTGTTCGTTATCACAGAGAAAATATTTCCGATTTTCCATGTTGAGTGTGATATTAGTTGTGGACTTGTCAATATTGCTAAATTATGTAATTTTTTAAAAATACATCATTGTTAAAGTTATATTGAGATACATTCCCTGTATATCTACTTGGTTGAGAGATTTTTATATCATAAATAGATGTTGAATTCATAAATAGATGTTGAATTCTTTCAGATGCTTTTTTGCTTTTATTGAGATAATCACATGATTTTTATCATTAATTTTGTTAATGTGGTGTATCATATTGTCTTATTTGTGGATTTTGAAACAGCATTAATCTAGAGATCAGACAAGATGTTGTTGTTTGTTGTTCAGTGGTTCAGTCGTGTCCAACTCTGCGACCCCCATGGGCTGCAGCACACGAGGCTTCCCTGTCCTTTACCTTCTCCTGGAACTTGTTAAAACTAATGTCCATTGATCAGTGATACCATTTAACCATCTTATCCTCTGTCATCCCCTTCTCCTCCTGCCTTCAATCTTTCCCAGTATCGGGGTCTTTTCCAATGATTCAGCTCTTGGAATCAGGTGGCCAAAGTATTGGACCTTCATCTACAGCATCAGACATTCCAATGAATATTCAGGATTGATTTCCTTTAGGATTGACTGATTTGATTTCATTGCATTCCAAGGGACTCTCAAGAGTCTTCTCAAACACCACAGTTCAAAAGCATCAATTTTTTTGGTGCTCAGCTTTCTTTATGGTCCAACTCTCACATCCATACATGACTACTGGAAAAACCACTGCTCTGACTAGACAGACATTTGTTGGCAAAACAATGTCTGTGCTTTTTAATATGCTGTCTAGGTGGGTCATAGCTTTTCTTCCAAGGAGCAAGCATATTTTAATTTTGTGGCTGAAGTTACCATCTGCAGTGATTTTGGAGTGCAAGAAAATAAAGTCTGTCACTGTTTCCATTGTTTCCCCATCTATTTGCCATGAAAGGATGGGGCCAGATGCCATGATCTTAGTTTTTTGAATGTTGAGTTTTAAGCTTACTTTTTCACTCTCAGACAAGGTGGTAGAGTAAAAGACTGTGAGCTCAATTTCTCTCATGAATACGCCAAAATCACAACAACCTGCATAACAACCATTGGTTAAAAAGATTGGAATCGTCCAGAAAAAAAGATCTTCTAGAAGAAAAGACATAAAAAAAGGAATCACTGTGAGATAGGTCAGTCAGACTCACGATGTAATCAAGCCCAATACCCCAAGGTAGGTCATCCACAAACTGCAGGATATTGCAGAGGTTCTTGTCAAGGAGTGAGAGTTCTGATTCCCACACCATGTTACCCACTTTGTGATCCTGCATTACCTTAAATGTAAATGTACTAAATGCTTCCATCAAAAAACACAGAATGGCTTAATGAATATAAAAATAAGACTTACACACAGACACATACACACACACATACACACACACACACACACACGTATGTATATGCTGCCTGCAAGAGATTGCCTCAACTCTAAAGACACAGACTGAAAATGATTTGATAGGAGAAGGTATTCCATGCAAATGGAAACCAAAAGAAAACTGGAGTAGTAACACTTATACCAGACAAAATGGACTTTGAGATAAAGACTCACACAAGACAAAGAAGGATGCTACACAATGATTAAGGATAAATCCAGGAAGCTATAACTATTGGAAAGATATATGCACCAAATATAGAAGCACCTAAACACATAAAGCACATATCAACAGACACCAAGGGAGAAATTGAAAGTAAAACAATAACGGGAATTTTAACACCCTACTTGTATCAATGGACAGATCACCCATACAGAAAATCAAAGGGGAAACATTGGCCTTAAGTGACATATTACACCAAAGAAACCTAATTTATATTAATAGAGCATTTTATCCAAAAACATCAGAATACACATTTTTCAAGTTCATGTAGAAGTTGGTCACATGCTGGGCCAGAAAGCAATCTTTGGTAAATTTTAAGAAAACTTAAACCACATCAAACATCTTCTGCTACTACAATGCAATGATACTAGAAATCAACTACAAAAAGAAATTGCAAAAAAAAAAAAAAAAAAGCCCACACAAGTGGAGGCTGAACAACATTCTACTAAGCAACCAATGGTTTCACTGAAGAAACCAAAAAGGAAACCAAAAAATACAGAGAGACAAATGAAAAAGAAAACACCATGATCTAAAAACCTATGGGGCACAGCAAAAGTAGTTCTAAGGGTGAAGTTTACAGCAATACAATGTCACTTGATGAAACAAGAAAAATCTCATGTAAACAAAATCTAATCTATACCTAAACGAGTTATAGAAAGAAGAAACTAAACCCAAAGTTACTAGAAGGAAAGAAATCATAACAGTCAGAGCAGAATCAAATAATACAGAGACTAAAATAATAATAGAAATGGTCAAGGAAACTAAAAGCTGGTTCGCTGAAAAGACAAACAACATTGATAAGCCAGACTCATCAAGAAAAAAAGGGAGAGGATCAAAATAAATAAAATCAGAAATGAGGAATGAGAAGTTGCAACCAATGCCCCAGAAATACAAAGGATCATGGAAAACTAATATGAACAACTATATGCCAAAAAAAGGACTGCCTAAAAAAATGGACAATTTCCAAAAAAAGATACAATTTCCCAAGACTGAACCATGGAGAAACAGAAAATGTGGACAGACAAATTACTAGTGATGAAATTGAATCAGTAATTAAAACACTCCAAACAAACAAAAGCCTAAGACTAGATGGCTTCATATACTATGGCCACTGATGAAGTTAACTGACTCATTGGAAAAGACCCTGATGCTGGGAAAAATTGAAGGCATTAGGAGAAGGAGACGACATAGGATGAGATGTTTGGATGGCATCACTGACTCAATGGACATGAGTTTACGCAAGCTCCAGGAGTTGGTGAGGGACAGGGAAGCCTGGCATGCTACAGTCCATGGGTTTGTAAAGAGTCAGACATGACTGAGCAACTGAACTGAACTGAGATGGCTTCACAGTTGAACTCAACCAAAAATTTAAACATCTATGTTTCTCAAAATAATGAACATTTCCAAAATCATTCTTCAAGGCCCACATTAACCTAGTACCAAAGCCAGACAAAACTATACCAAAGAAAGAAAACTACAGTTCACTATAGTCGACTGTATCAGTTATCACTGATAAAACACAAATGCAAAATTTCTCAAAAATTATTAGGAAACCAAACCCAACAATACATCAAAAGGATCACACACCAAAATCAAGTGGGATTTATCCTAGGGATGCAAGGACTTTTTGATATCCACAAATTGGTCAATGTGACGCACAACATTAGCAAACTGAAAAATAAAAACTGTATGATCATCTTAAAAGACATAAAAAGGCTCTTGATAAAATTCAACATCCATTTATGATTAAAAAACCTGTCCAGAAAGTGGAATTACAGGGAACAAAACTCAATGCAATAAAGGGCATATATGACAAACCCACAGGTAGCATCATAGTCAATGGTGAAAAGTTAAAAGCATTTCCTCTAAGATCAGGAATAAGATAAGGATGCTCACACTTGGAAATTTCACTCAACATAGTACTGAAAGTCTTAGTCATAGTAATCAGACAAGAGAAAGAAATGAAAGAAATCTAGAATGGAAAGGAAGTAAAACTGTCACTGCATTTGACATGTTGCTATAAACAAAAAACCTTAAAGATACCACCAGGAAACTACTAGAGTTAATGAATGAATGTGGTAGATCTGCAAGATACAAAATTAAAACACTACTGCATTTGTAACCACTAAAGGAAATCATAAGAAAGACAAATTAAAGAAACAATCTCATTGACGTTGCATGAAAAACAATAAAATATCTAAGAATGAATCATAAGTAGGTAAAAGAACTGTTGTTGTTCAGTCGCTCAGTTGCGTCCGACTCTTTGCAACCCCATGGACTGCAGCACGACAGGCTTCCCTGTCCTTCACCATCTCCCAGAGTTTGTGCAAACTTATGCCCACTGAGGAGGTGATGCATTCCAAAAATCTCATCCTCTGTTCCTCCCTTCTCCTCCCACCCTCAATCTTTCCCAACATGAGGGTCTTTTCCAATGAGACAGATCTTCACATCAGGTGGAGTTTCAGCTTCAGCATCAGTCCTGCCAATGAATATTCAGGATTGATTTCCTTTACAATTGACTGGTTGGATCTTCTTGCAGTCCAAGGGACTCTCATGAGTCGTTTCCAATACCACAGTTCAAGAGCACCAATACTTCGGTGCTGAGCCTTCTTTATGATCCAACTCTCACATCTGTACATGACTACTAGGCAAAACATAGCTTTGACTATATGAACATTTGTCGGCAAAGTAATGTCGCTGCTTTTTAACACGCTGTCTAGGTTTGTTACAGCTTTTCTTTCAAGGAGTAAGCATCTTTTAATTTCATGCCTGCAATTATTGTCTGCAGTGATTTTGGAGTCCAAGAAAATAAATTTTGTCACTGTTTCTATTGTTTCCCCATCCGTTTGCCATGAAGTAATGCAATCAGATTCCCTGTTTTTTGAACGTTGAGCTTTAAGCCAGTTTTTTCACTGTCTTCCTTCACTTTCATCTAAAAGCTCTTTAGTTCCTCTTCACTTTTTGCCATAAGGATGGTATCATCTGCATATCTGAGGTTACTGATATTTCTCTCAACAATCATGATTCCAGCTTGACATTCATCCAGCCTGGCATTTTGCATTATGTATTCTGCATACAAGTTAAATAAGCAGGGTGACAGTATATGCAACCTTGATGTACTCTTTTCCCAATTTTGAACCAGTCCATTGTTCCAGGTCCAATTCTAACTGCTGCTTCTTGCACTGCATACAGGTTTTTCAGGAGGCAGGTAAGATGGTCTGTTATTCCCATATTTTAAAGAATTTTCCATAGTTTGTTGTGATCCACACAAAGGCTTTAGTGTAAACAATGAAGCAAAATTAGAGGTTTTTCCGGAATTCTGTTGATTTTTTTTATCATCCAATGGATGTTGGCAGCTTGATATCTATTTTGCCTTTTCTAAAATCCAGCTGGTACATCTGGAAGTTCTCGATTCACATTCTGTTGAAGCTTAGCTTGAAAGATTTTGAGTATTACCTTGTTAGCATGTGAAATAAGTGCCATTGTGTAGCAATTTGAACATTCTTTAGCATTGCCCTTCTTTGGGGTTGGAATGAAGACTGATCTTTTCCAGTCCTGTGGCCACTGTTGAGTTTTCCAAATTTGCTGGCATACTTAGCACAGCACTTTAACAGAATTATCTTTAAGGATTTGAAATAGCTCACTTAGAATTAAAGCCATAAGTCATCAAGATGACACAAATGGATGGAAAGATACATTGTGGTCTTGGATTCAAAAAATTAATACTGTTATAATGATCATACTACTGAAGGAAGTCTATAGATTCAATGCAATTCCTATCAAAATACCAAGAGCATTTTTCTCACAAGTAGAAAAAAATAATTTAAAAATTTTTATGGATATGTGAAAAACCTCAAATAGCAAAAGCAATCTTGAGAAAGAAGGAAGATTATCAGACCTGGAAAAACCACACACCCTGATTTCAGATTATGTTAAAAAGCTATAACAATCAAAAAAGTATGGTACTGGCACAAAACAGACATATAGATCAGTGGAACAGAATAGAGTGTCCAGAAATATACCAACATACTTACGGCCAGTTAATCTACAACAAAGGAGGCAAGAATATATATGGAGAAAATATAGTCAAATCAATACATGGTTCTGGGAAAACAGGACAGCTACATGTTAAAAAAAAAAAAAAAAGAAGTTAGAACATTCTCTAACTTCATATACAAAATAAACTCAAAATGGATTGAAGATCTAAATATAAGACTGGAAACCATGAAACTACTAGAGGAAACAGACTGTGACATAAGTCATAGCAGCATTTTTTTTTTTTTTGCTCTGTCTCCTAAAGTAAAGGAAATAAAACCTTATTTGCACATCAAAGGAAGCGATCAACAAAACAAAACAACAGTCGACAGAAAAAATAATTGCAAATGGTATGACTGATAAGAGGTAACAACAAATAATTTCACAATTTGTGTGGAAATACAAAAAACCTCGAATAGCCAAAGTAATCTTGAAAAAGAAGAATGGAACTGGAGGAATCAACCTGCCTGACCTCAGACTATACTACAAAGCCACAGTCATCAAGACAGTATGGTACTGGCACAAAGACAGAAATATAGATCAATGGAACAAAATAGAAAGCCCAGAGATAAATCCACGAACCTATGGACACCTTATCTTCGACAAAGGAGGCAAGGATATACAATGGAAAAAAGACAACCTCTTTAACAACTGGTGCAGGGGAAACTGGCCAACCACGTGTAAAAGAATGAAACTAGAACACTTTCTAACACCATACACAAAAATAAACTCAAAATGGATTAAAGATCTAAATGTAAAAGCAGAAACTATAAAACTCCTAGAGGAGAACAAAGGCAAAACACTCTCCGACATAAGTCACAGCAGGATCCTCTATGACCCACCTCCAAGAATATTGGAAATAAAAGCAAAAATAAGCAAATGGGACCTAATGAAACTTAAAAGCTTTTGCACAACAAAGGAAACTATAAGCAAGGTGAAAAGACAGCCTTCAGAATGGGAGAAAATAATAGCAAATGAAGCAACAGACAAAGAATTAATCTCAAAAATATACAAGCAACTCCTGCAGCTCAATTTCAGAGAAATAAACGACCCAATCAAAAAATGGTCCAAAGAACTAAACAGACATTTCTCCAAAGAAGACATACGGATGGCTAACAAACACATGAAAAGATGCTCAACATCACTCATTATCAGAGAAATATAATTCAAAACCACAATGAGGTACCATTACACGCCAGTCAGGATGGCAACTATCCAAAAGTCTACAAGCGATAAATGCTGGAGAGGGTGTGGAGAAAAGAGAACCCTCTTACACTGTTGGTGGGAATGCAAACTAGTACAGCCACTATGGAGAACAGTGTGGAGATTTCTTAAAAAACTGGAAATAGAACTGCCATACGACCCAGCAATTCCACTTCTGGGCATACACACTGAGGAAACCAGATCTGAAAGAGACACGTGCACCCCAATGTTCATCGCAGCACTGTTTATAATAGCCAGGACATGGAAGCAACCTAGATGCCCATCAGCAGACGAATGGATAAGGAAGTTGTGGTACATATACACCATGGAATATTATTCAGCTATTAAAAAGAATTCATTTGAATCAGTTCTAATGAGAAGAATGAAACTGGAGCCCATTATACAGAGTGAAGTAAGCCAGAAAGATAAAGAACATTACAGCATACTAACACATACATATGGAATTTAGAAAGATGGTAACAATAACCCTATATGTAAGACAGAAAAAGAGATACAGATGTACAGAACAGACTTTTGGACTCTGTGGGAGAAGGCGAGGGTGGGATGTTTCGAAAGAACAGCATCAAAACATGTATATTATCTATGGTGAAACAGATCACCAGCCCAGGTTGAATGCATGAGACAAGTGCTTGGGCCTGGTGCACTGGGAAGACCCAGAGGGATCGGGTAGAGAGGGAGGTGGGAGGGGGGATCGGGATGAGGAATACATGTAACTCCATGGCTGATTCATGTCAATGTATGACAAAACCCACTACAATATTGTAAAGTAATTAGCCTCCAACTAATAAAAATAAATAAAAAAAAAAAAGAAAAAAAAGAGGTTAATATCCAATATATATAAACAGCCCATATAATTCAACATAAAAAATTGCCCAATCAGAAAAATGGGCCGAAGACCTAAATAGACATTTTTTCCAAAGAGGACATGCAGATGGCAAGCAGGCACATGAAAAGATGGTCAACATTGATAATCATCAGGGTGCACCTGTTCAGTCATTTAGTCATTTCCAACGCTCCATGGCCCCATGGATTATAGCCTGCTGGGCTCCTCTGTCCATGGAAATTTCCAGGCAAGAATACTGGAGTGGGTTGCCATTTTCTCCTTGAGGTGATCTTCCTGAGCCAGGGATCAAACCTGTATTTCTTGCATCTCCTGCACTGACTGGTGATTCATTACCACTTAGACACTTGGGAAATCATCAAGGAAATGCAAATCAAAACTAGAATGTGATATCACCACACACATGTTAGAAAAACTATCATCAAAAATAACACAAAGTAAGAAATATTCATGAGGATGTGGAGAAAATGAAACCCTTGTACACTGTACACTGTTAATGGGAAACATAATTTATTGCAGCAACTGTGGAAAACAGTAATGAGGTTCCTCATAAAACTATAACTAGAACTACCATATGACCCAGCAATTGCACTCTTGGGTATGAAAAACAAAACAAAACACTAATTAAAAAATATACATCACTACAATATTCCTAGCAGCATTATTTACTTACTTTTTTCCATTTATTTATATTAGTCAGAGGCAAATTACTTCACAATATTGTAGTGGTTTTTGCAATACATTGATATGAATCAGCCATGGATTTACATATGTTCCCCATCATGAACCCCCTCCCACCTCCCTCCCCATACCATCTCTCTGGGAAACTTTAGTGCACCAGCCCTGAGCACTTGTCTCATGCATCAAACCTAGATTGGCAATCTGTTTCACAATTGATAATATACATGTTTCAATGCTATTCTCTCAGATCATCCCACCGTCTCCTTCTCCTACAGAGTCCAAAAGGCTGCTCTATACATCTGTGTCTCTTTTGCTGTCTTTCATATAGGGTTATCATTACCATCTTTCTAAATTCCATATATATGCATTAGTATACTGTACTGGTGTTTTTCTTTCTGGCTTACTTCACTCTGTATAATGGGCTCCAGTTTCATCCACTTCATAAGAACTGATTCAAATGTATTCTTTTAATGGCTGAGTAATATTCCATTGTGTAGATGTACCAAAACTTTCTTATCCATTCATCTGCTGATGGGCGTCTAGGTTGCTTCCATGTCCTGGCTATTATAAACAGTGCTGCGATGAACATTGGGGTGCACGTGTCTCTTTCAGATCTGGTTTCCTCAGTGTGTATGCCCAGAAGTGGAATTGCTGGGTCGTATGGCAGTTCTATTTCCAGTTTTTTAAGAAATCTCCACACTGTTCTCCATAGTGGCTGTACTAGTTTGCATTCCCACCAACAGTGTAAGAGGGTTCTCTTTTCTCCACACCCTCTCCAGCATTTATTGCTTGTAGACTTTTGGATAGTTGCCATCCTGACTGGCGTGTAATGGTACCTCATTGTGGTTTTGATTTGCATTTCTCTGATAATGAGTGATGTTGAGCATCTTTTCATGTGTTTGTTAGCCATCCGTATGTCTTCTTTGGAGAAATGTCTGTTTAGTTCTTTGGCCCATTTTTTGATTGGCTCGTTTATTTCTCTGAAATTGAGCTGCAGGAGTTGCTTGCATATTTTTGAGATTAATTCTTTGTCTGTTGCTTCATTTGCTATTATTTTCTCCCATTCTGAAGACTGTCTTTTCACCTTGGTTATAGTTTCCTTTGTTGTACAAAAGCTTTTAAGTTTAATTCAGTCGCGTTTGTTTATTTTTGCTTTTATTTCCAATATTCTGGGAGGTGGGTCATAGAGTATCTTGCTGTGATATATGTCGGAGAGTGTTTTGCCTATGTTCTCCTCTAGGAGTTTTATAGTTTCTGCTTTTACATTTAGATCTTTAATTCATTTTGTGTTAATTTTTGTGTATGGTGTTAGAAAGTGTTCTAGTTTCATTCTTTCACACGTGGTTGACCAGTTTCCCCAGCACCACTTGTTAAAGAGGTTCCCTTTTCTCCATTGTATATTCTTTCCTCCTTTTTTGAAGATAAGGTGTCCATAGGTTCGTGGATTTATCTCTAGGATTTCTATTTTGTTCCATTGATCTATATTTCTGTCTTTGTGCCAGTACCATACTGTCTTGATGACTGTGGCTTTGTAGTATAGTCTGAAGTCAGGCAGGTTGATTCCTCCAGCTCCATTCTTCTTTCTTAAGACTGCTTTGGCTATTTGGGGTCCTTTGTGTTTCCATATGAATTGTGAAATATTTTGCTCTAGTTCTGTGAAAAGTGTCATTTGCAATTTAATAGGGATCTCATTAAATTGCAGTATAGTCATTTTCATAATATTGATTCTTCTTACTCAAGAGCAAGGAATATCTTATATCTGTTTATGTCATCTTTGATTTCTATCATTAGTGTCTTATAATTTTCTATGTACAGTTTTTTTTTTGTCACCTTAGGTAAGTTTATTCCTAGATATTTAATTCTTTTTGTTGCAATAGTGAATGGGATTGATTCCTTAATTTCTCTTTCTGATTTTTCATTGTAGGTATATAGAAATGCAAGTGGTTTCTGTGTATTGATTTTGTATCCTGCAACTTTGCTAAATTCACTGATTGGCTCTAGTAATTTTCTGACACTGCTTTATGGTTTTCTATGTACAGTATCATGTCATCTGCAAACAGTGAGAGCTTTACTTCTTCTTTTCCAACCTGGATTTCTTTGATTTCTTTTTCTTTTCCGATTGCTGTAGCTAGGACTTCCAGAACTATGCTGAATAATAGTGGTAAAAGTGGACACCCTTGTCTTCTTCCTGATCGTAGGGGGAATGCTTTCAGTTTTTCACCATTGAGAATAATGTTTGCTGTAGGCTTATCATATATGGCCTTTACTTTGTTGAGATAGGTTCCTTCTATGCCCACTTTTTGAAGAGTTTTAATCATAAATAGGTGCTAAATTTTGTCAAAGGCTTTTTCTGCATCTATTGAGATGATCATATGGTTTCTATATTTCAATATGTTAATATGGTATATCACATTGATTGATTTCCATACATTGAAGAATCCTTGCATCCCTGGAGTAAACCCAACTTGGCCATGGTGTATGAGCTTTTTGATGTGCTGCTGAATTCTGTTTGCTAACATTTTGTTGAGGATTTTGGCATCTATGTTCATGAGTGATATTGGTTTGCAGTTTTCTTTTTTTGTGTTGTCTTTGTCTGGATTTGGTATCAGGGTGATGCTGGCCTCATAGAGTGAGTTTGGAAGTGTTCCTTCCTCTCCAATTTTTTGAAAGATTTTTAGAAAGAAAAGCATTAGCTCTTCTGTAAATGTTTGGTAGAATTATCTTATGAAGCCATCTGGTCCTGTGCTTTTGTTTTCTGGGAGACTTTTGATCACAGCTTCAATTTCAGTGCTTGTAATTGGATAGTTCATAATTTATTTTTCTTCCTGGTTCAGTCTTGAAAGATTGAACTTTTCTCAGAATCTGCCCATTTCTTCCAGGGTATCTATTTTATTGCCATATAGTTGCTCATAATAGTTTCTTATAATCCTTTGTATTTCTGCATTTTTTGTTGTAACCTCTCCTTTTTCATTTTTAATTTTGTTGATTTGATTCTTCTCTCCTTTTTATTTTTTTTCTCTTTTTTTTTCTCCTTTTTATTGATGAATCTGGTTATGGGTTTGTTAATTTTGTTTATCTTTGCAAAGAACCAGCTTTTAATTTTATTATTCTTTACTATTGTTTCTTTCTTTCTCATTTATTTCTGCTCGAATCTTTCTGATTTCTTTCCTTCTATTATTTTGAGGGCTTTTTCTTTCTTTTTTCCCCAGTTGCTTTATGTGTAAAGTTAGGTTGCCTATTCCATGTTTTTCTTGTTTCCTTAGGTAGGATTGTATTGCTGTAAACTTCACTCTTGGAATTGCTTTTGCTGCATCCCATAGATTTTTACTTGTGCTTTCATTGACATTTTTTCTAGATTTTTTTTTGTTTCCTTTTTGATTTCTTCAGTAACCTATTCTTATATAGAAGTGTGTTGTTTAATATCCATGGTTTGTCTTTCTTATACTTTTTTCTTGTAATTGATATCTAGTCTCAGCATTGTGGTCAGAGAAGATGCAACTTAATATGATTTCAATTTTCTTAAATTTACTGAGGTTTGATTTGTTACCCAAGATGTGGTCTATCCTGGAGAATGTTCTATGTGCACTTGAGAAGAAGGTCTATTCTTCTGCATTTGGATGGAATGTCCTGAAGATATCAATGAGATCCATCTCATCCAATGTATCATTTAAGACGTGCTTCCTTATTAATTTTCTGTTTTGATGATCTGTCCATTGGTGTGAGTGGGGTGTTCAAGTCTCTGACTATTACTTTGTTACTATTTCTCCTTTTATGTCTGTTAGTGTTTGTCTTATATATTAAGGCACTCCTATGTTGGCTGCATAGATATTTACAATTGCTATGTCTTCCTCTTGGACTGATCCCTTGATCATTATGTAGTGTCCTTTCTTATCTATTGTAATCTTCTTTATTTTAAAGTCTATTTTATCTGATATGAGGATTATTACTCCAACTTTCTTTTGCTTCCAATTTGCATGGAATATATTTTCCATCCTCTCACTTTCAGTGTATATGTGTCTTGAGGTCTGAAGTGGGTTTCTCGTAGACAACATATATATGGGTCTTGCTTTTGTATCTCAACCAGTCTTTGTCTTTTGGTTGGAGCATTTACTCCATTTAGATTTAAATTAGTTATTGATATATATGTTTCTATTGCCATTTTCTAATTGTTTGGTGTTGATTTTGTAGGCCTGTTTTCTTCTGTTACATTTATTGACTATATAAGCTCGTTCATCATTTGTTGTAAGCTTGTTTGGTGATACTAAATTCTCTTAACTTTTGCTTGTCTGAAAAGCTTTTGATTTCTCCATCAATTTTGAATGAGATTCTTGCTGGGCACAGTAATCTTGGTTGCAGATTTTACCATTTCAGTCATTTAAATATATCTTGCCATTCACTTCTGGCGTGCAGACGTTCTGCTGAAAGAACAGCTATTAAGCATATACGGTTTCCCTTGTATGTTACTTGTTGCTTCTCCCTTGCTGATTTTAGTATTCTTTCTTTGTGTTTAGTTTTTATTAGTTTGATTAATATGTGTCTTGACATGTTTTTTTCTTGGGTTTATCCTGTATGGAACTCTTTGTGCGTCTTGGATTTGATTGATTATTTCCTTTTCCATGTTGGGAAAATTTCCACTATAATCTCTTCAAAACTTTTCTCATATCTCTTCTTCTTCTGGGACCCCTATAATTCGAATGTTGGTGCATTTGATATGGTCCCAAAGGTCTCTGAGACTGTCCTCAGCTCTTTCTATTTTATTCTGCCCTTCAGAAGTTATTTCCACCATTTTATCTTCCAGCTCACTGATTCGTTGTGCTTCAGATATTCTGCTATTGTTCCCTTCTAGAGTATTTTTGATATCAGTAATTGTGTTGTTTGTCTCTGTATGTTTATTCTTTAATTCTTCTACATCTTTGTTAAATGAATCTTTCATTTTCTCTATTTTCAAGGTTTTTTTTTTTAATCATCTTTACTATCATTATTCTGAATTCTTTTTCAGGAAATTTTCCTATCTCCTCTTCATTTATTTTGACTTATGTGTTTCTAGTTTGCTCTTTCATTCATGCAGCATTTCTCTGCCTTTTCATTTTTTTTTTTTTTAAGTTATTGTGTTTCAGGTCTCCTTTTCCCAGGCTTCAAGGAAAGTTGAATTCTTGCCTTTAAGAAGGTTGAATTCTTTCTTCCTTTTGGTTTCTGCCCTCCTAAGGTTGGTCCAGTGGTTTGTGTGAGCTTCATATAGGGTGAGATTTGTGCTGGGTTTTTTTTGTTTGTTTGTTTGTTTGTTTGTTTGTTTTTTCTCTGATGGGCAAGACTGAATGAAGTGGTAATCCTGTCTGCTGATGATTGAGTTTGTACTTTTGTTTCTTTGTGGTTTAAATGAGGCATCCTGTACAGGGTGCAACTGGTCATTGGGTGATGCTGGATCCTGTATTCAAGTAGCTTCCTTTGAGGAAGTTCGCACTATTTGATGCTCGCTGGGGTTAGTTCTCTGGTAGTCTAGGGTCCTGGAGTCAGTGCTCCCACTCCAAAGTCCCAGGGTTTGATCTCTGGTCAGGAACAAAAATTCCACAAGTGGTTTGTTATGGCATTAAGGGATAGTAAAACAAATATCCAAAAACGAGAAACCAAAGATGAATCCCAGACAAATGCAGTTACAAAATCAGGCAAATAATAAATCAAATAATGGAATATACACACATACATATGAACACATGAGCAAAGTGAAAACAGTCCAACAAAAATAAAGTACAGTAGATTGATCCAGCAAATAAAGGAAATCAAAATTATATTTACCAGTTAAGAGCAAAACGATCTTAAACACAAGCTAGAAAACAAAACTAAAGCAAGGTGCCAAGTGGGGAATAAAGCAATGAAAACAAAGGTAACAAATATGTTGAGAGGAAGGGAAAGAAAGAAAAGAAAGAATAGATATGCAAAGTTAAATAGAGGTAGATGAAGAAGATTTATATACATTAAGGGTTACCTGCAAGGAGAAAAAGACAGTTGGAAAGGCAAACGAAGGGATAAATGTAGGAAAAATATAATAGGTTTTAAAAAATAAAATTATAAAAAAGAGAAAAGAGAAAAAATGGAACCAGAAAAAAAAGGCGGGGGGGGAAGAAAAGTCCACAAAACTGCAAAAGCCCATTGCAGAGGCAGAGGTGTATAACAACAATAGAAAGTGTGACTGAATATACACATATACATCCATAAGCAAAATCAAAAGCGTCCAACAAAAATTAAGTACAATAGATTGACCTGGCAAACAAAGGAAGCAAAAAATTATATCTACCAGAACAAAACTAATTAAAGCACAAACTAGAAAAGAAAACTAAAGCAAGGTGCCAACTGGGAAATAAAGCAATGAAAATAAAACTAACAAATTTGTTGAGAGGAAAGGAGAGAAAGAAAAGAAACAAAGAATAGATATGCAAAGTTAAATAGAGGTAGATAAAGAAGATGTATATACATTAAAGATTAACTAAAAGGGGAAAATAACAGTAAGAAAAGCAAACAAAGGAATAAATGTGGAAAAAATAGTAATAGATTTAAAAAATTAAAATTAAAAAAAAGAAAAAAGAAAACTCCACAGAACTGCCAAAGCCTAACATAGAGGCAAAGGTTTATGACAATAGTAAAAAATGTGACTGAGGGGAAAAAAATCTCAAAAGCTTAGTTGAATTTCTTAGTGCCAATAAAATTGACAACTACAACAGAGGGGAATAAAAAGGGGGGGGGGGAAGAAAAAAAATGTCCGAAAGGATCTACAGAACAAGTCAAAAGATAAGAATAATAAATGTTTTTCTTGAGTCACTGTTGTCAGTGTCCTTTCCCACACTGGGAATCACAGTCCACCTTACCTCCCTAGGATGCCCTCCAACACTGTCCTGATCTCTGGACCTGCTATGGGGGCAGCTCATATTCTAATCTGGTCCTATTCCTGTGTGTTATTTCCTCCAATGTCCACAGGTATCAGAACTAGTGCATTTTTCTTTTGTGGGAGCTCTCAATGTCCTTTTATATATTCCATAGACATAGAGTCTGCCTAGTTGATCATGTGGATTTAATCTGCAGCTTGTACATCTATTGGGAAGGTTTTGGGACTTCTTCCTCAACCCCACTGCCCCAGGGTTTCAACTGTGGTTTTATTTCCACCTCTGCATTTGGGTTGTCCACTGGGGTTAGCTCCTGAGGCTACCCTGAAGAGCTTGGGTTTACCCCTCTGAGGGCCAGGTGCAGAGGTGGTGCAGCTGCTTGGGTGGCATGGATTCAGGTACTCGGGGGGGGGGGGTGGCAGCTAGGGAAGCAGTTAATATAGCACACTAGAAGGGTATGGCAGCCAGTATCAGCCAATATATTCACGTATTCTTGCCTGGAGAACCCCCTCTGTGACAGAGAAGCCTGGCATGCCACAGTCTACAGAGTCGCAAAGAGTTGGACAGGACCAAAGAGACCCAGCATGCATAAACACAAGATTTTTTTTTTTTTTTTTTTTTTTTTTTTTTTTGCTGGTGACAACTCTGCTCCAGTGAGAGTTGATCGTGAAGGTGGTACAGATGCTTGGTTTGCAGGGACCCTGGAGGCGCCAATTGTGCAGGGACACAGACTGCCTCTGTGGCAGACGTTATGACCCTGTCAGTCTTTTTTTGAGCTTCTTGTAGCTGGTGTTCAAAAGGCCTCTTTGCCCAGACTTTCTGCATAGCTCCACCTGTTCAGGCACTCGGTTTTTTGTTTCTTTAGGTAATTATATTCCTAGATATTTTATTATTTTTACTGCAATGGTGAATGGGATTGTTTCCTTAATTTCTCTTTCTGATTGTTGATTGTTCAGTTTAGTTCAGTTCAATCGCTCAGTCATGTCTGACTCTTTGCGACCCCATGAATCGCAGCTCACCAGGCCTCCCTGTCCATCACCAACTCCCAGAGTGCACCCAAACCCATGTCCATGAGTTGGTGATGCCATCCAGCCATCTCATCCTCTGTCGTCCCCTTCTCCTCCTGCCCTCAATCTTTCCCAGCACCAGGGTCTTTTCAAATGAGTCAGCTCTTCGCATCAGGTGGCCAAAGTATTGGAGTTTCAGCTTCAGCATCAGTCCTTCCAATGAACACCCAGGACTGATCTCCTTTAGGATGGACTGGTTGGATCTCCTTGCAGTCCAAGGGACTCTCAAGAGTCTTCTCCAACACCGCATGAGACAAGTGCTCGAGCCTGGTGCACTGGGAAGACCCAGAGGGATCAGGTAGAGAGGGAGGTGGGAGGGGAGATTGGGATGGGAAATACATGTAAATCCATGGCTGATTCATGTCAGTGTATGGCCAAAACCACTACAATATTGTAAAGTAATTAGCCTCCAGCTAATAAAAATAAATGAAAAAAAAAATAACTCAGTAAAGTTGCAGGATACAAGATTAATATACTGAAATCTATTATTTTTCTATATACAAATAATGAAATATCAGAAACAGAAAGTTTCTTTAAAAATCTTGTTTAATGTCACAAAAAAAGAACAAGATATCTGGGAAATAACCAGGTAGGTCAAAGACCTATAATCTAAAAACTATAAAATATTCATAAAGGAAAATAAAGATAATACAAAGAAGTGAGAAGATGGCCTGTGCTCTTGTATCAGAATAATATTGTGAAAATGGCATAACTACCTAAAGGAACCTACAGATGTAATGCAATCCTTATTAAAGTACCCTTGGTATTTTTCCCATAGGACGAGAACAAATTATTCGAAAATTCATTTGGAACGAAAAAGGAGCAAAAATAGGCAATGCAACCTTGATTAAAAAAGAACAACAAAGCTGGAAGTATCAACTTTCCCATCCTCAGACTATACTCAAAGCTAACACTATATTTTTTTTAAAGAAAAGCATAGTACTGGCATAAAAACAAACACATAGATCAATGTAACAGAATAGAGACCCCAGAATGAACACATGCACCTCTGGTCAATAAATGTATGACAAATGAGGAAAGAATAAACAATAGAGAAAAGACAGTCCCATCAATAACTACTCCTGTGAAAACTAGACAATTATATTTTAAATAATTAGAGATTAGAACAGTCCCTCATACCATATTAAAAAAAAAAAAACCTCAAAATGTATTAAAAACATAAAGGTAGACTTGAAACTGTAAAACTCTTAGAATAGAACATAGGTAGAACACTGTTTGATATAAACTGTAGTAATATGTTTGGTACCTGTCTCCTAAAGCAAAAGAAATAAAAGCAAAATTAAATAAATTTTGCTGTTTTTCAGTTTCTAAGTCGCATCTGACTCTGTGACCTCATGGACTACAACACTCCAGGCTCCTCTGTCCTTCACTCCCTCCAGGACTTTGCTCAAATTCATGTCTATTGAGTCAGTGATGCTATCTAACCATCTCATCCTTTGTCCTCCCCTTCTTCTTTTACCTTCAATCTTTCCCAGCATCAGAGTATTTTCCAATGTGTCATCTCTTTGCATCAAGTGCCCAAAGCATTGGAGCTTCTACTTCTGCATCAGTCCTTACAATGAATATTCACAGTTGACTTCCTTTAGGATTGACTGGTTTGATCTCTTTGCAGTGCAAAGGGTTCTCAAGAGTCTTCTCCAGCACTACAATTGGAAACCATCAATTCTTTCCACTCAGCCTTCTTCATGGTCCAACTCTCACATGTGTACATGACTACTGGAAAATCAATAGTTTTGACTATATGGACCTTTGTTGACAGAATGATGTTTCTTCTTTTTAATGCACTATGTTTGTCATAGCTTTTTTCCCAAGGAGTAGGGTTGGAAATTTTGTGGCTGCAGTCACAAACCGCACAGATTCTGGAGCTCAAGAAAATAAAATCTGCCACTGTTTCCATTTTCCCTCCATCTATTTGCCATGAAGTGACGGGACCGGATGCCATGATCTTTGTTTTTTGAATATTGAGTTTTAAACCAGTATTTTCTCTCTTTTCTTTCACTTTCATCAAGAGGCTCTTTAGTTTTTCTTCACTTTCTGTCATTAGAGTGGTAACATCTGCATATATGAGGTTGTTGATACTTCTCCCAGCAATCTTGATTCCAGCTTGTGAGTCAACCTGTGAGACATCTCGCATGATGTACACCGGAACAGTCAAGGGCTTCAGCATAATCAATGAAGCAGAAGTAGATATTTTCTGGAATTCTCTTGCTTTTTCTATGATCCAACTAAGGTTGGAAATTTGATTTCTGGTTTCTCTGCCTCTTCTAAACTCAGATTGTACCTCTGGAAGTTCTCAGTTCAGTTACTGTGGAAGCCTAGTTTGAAGGATTTTGAGCATTACCTTGCTAGTATATAAAATTGGCACAGTTGTATGGTACTTTGAACATATTTTGACACTGCCTTTCTTTGGGATTGAAATGAAAACTGACCTTCTCCAGTCCTGCGGGCATTGCTGAGTTTTCCAAATTTGCTGGCATATTGAGTGCATCACTTTTTAGGATTTGAAATAGCTCAGCTGGAACTCCATAACCGCCACAAGCTTTGTTCCAGGTAATGCTTCCTAAGGCCCACTTAAATTAATACTCCTGGATGTCTGCCTCTAGAAGAGAGACCACACCATTGTGGTTATCTGGGTCATTGAAACTTTTTTCTGTATAGGCCTTCTGTGTATTCATGCCACCTCTTCTTCATCTCTTCTACTTCTGTTAGGTTCTTGTGGTTTCTGTCCTTTATTGTGCCTATCTTTGCATGAAATATTCCCTTAGTATCTCCAAATTGCTGGCAGAGATCTCTAGTCTTTGGTCTTCTTTTGTCTTCCTCTATTTCTTTGCATTGTTTACTTAAGAAGACTTTCTTGTGTCTCCTTGCTATTCTCTGGATCTCTTAATTCAGTTGGGCATATCTTTCCCTTTTTCCTTTGCCTTTGACCTCTCTTCTTTTCTCAGCTATTTGTAAGGCCTCCTCAGATAACCATTTTGCATTTTTTCCACCTCCTGTACAATGTTGTGAACCTCTGTCTATAGTTCTTCAGGCATTCTGTGTGTGTGTGCATGCTGCGTTGCTTCAGTCATATCAGACTCTGTGAAACCCCATGGACTCTAGCCTGCCAGGCTCTACTGTCCATGGGATTCTCCAGGTAAAAATATTGAAGTGGGTTGCCATGCCCTCCTCCAGGGGATCTTCCTGACCTAAGGATCAAACCCGTGTCTCTTATGCCTCCTGAATTGGCAGGTGAGTTCTTTACCACTAGCCCCACCTGGGAAACCCTCAGACACTTTGTTTACCATATCTAATCCTTTGAATCTATTCATCACCTCCACTAGGTAATTACAAGGGATTTGATTTAGGTCATATCTGAATGGCCTAGTGGTTTTCCCGACTTTCTTCAATTTAAGCCTGAATTTTGCAATAAGGAGCTCATGACCTGAGCCACAGTCAGCTCTAAGTCTTGTTTTTGCTCATTCTGTAGAGCTTCTCCATTTTCTGCTGCAAATAATATATTATAATCAATCTGATTTTGATATTGACCATCTGGTGATGTCCATGAATAGAATGGCCTCTCTTGTTGGAAGAGAGTGTTTGCTATGACCAGTGTTTTCTCCTGACAAAACCTTATTAGCTTTTGCCCTGGTTCATTTTATACTCCAAGGCCAAACTTGCCTGTTACTCCAGGTATGTCTTGATTCCTTACTTCTGCATTCCAATCCCCTATGATGAAAGGACATTTTTTTGTGTGTGTGTTAGTTCTAGAAGGTCTTGTAAGTCTTCATAGAACCATTCAGCTTCAGCTTCTTCAGCATTAGTGGTTGGGGCATAGACTTGGATTACTGTGATGCTGATTGATTTGCCTTGGAAATGAACTGAAATCCTTCTGTCGTTTTTGAGATTGCACCCAAGTACTGCATTTTGAACTCTTCTGTTGACTGTGAGGGCTACTCCATTTTTTTCTGAGGAATTCTTACCCACAGTAGTAGATGTAATGATCATCTGAATTAAATTCACCCATCCCTGCCCATTTTAGTTCACTGATTTTAGTTCATTTAGTTTAGTTAGTGAACATTTTAGCTCACTGATTCCTAAAATGTCAATGTTCATTCTTGCCATCTCCTGTTTGATCACTTCCAATTTACCTTGATTCATGGACCTAACATTCCAGGTTCCTATGAAATATTGTTCTTTACAGCATCACACTTTACTTTCACCAGTCATATCCACAACTTGGCGTCATTTCTGCTTTGGCTCAGCCTCTTCATTCTTTCTGGAGCTCTTACTTTGCTCTTCCCCAGTAGCATATTGGACACCTACCAACCTGGGTGGGCCCATCTTCTGATGTCATACCTTTTTGCCTTTTCATACTGTTAATGGGGTTCTCAAGGGAAGAATACTGAAGTGACTTGCCATTCCCATCTCCAGTGGACCACGTTTTCTCAGAATTCTCCACCATGTCCATTCTTCTAGGGTGGCCCTCCATGGCATGGCTCATAGTTTCATGGAGTTACACAAGGCTGTGATCCATATGTTCATTTTGGTTAGCTTTCTGTGATTGTGGTTTTTGTTCTGGAGGCTGCACGATTGTAGTTCTTGCTTCTCCTCTCTGTCCTCTGATGTATGAGATGAGGATAAGAGGCTTTTGCCACCTTCAAAACTTCTCTATTGCATGTTCCAAGACAGTGGAATATAATGACCAAGAGACACATGGACCAGTTCACAAAGCTGTAGTGTTGCCTGGCTCCCAAAGAGGCATCTCCAAGTGTTGGCTGCATTTTTATTCAGTCAAAGAACATGAGGAAGGGAGGGTAAAAGATGTGGGGAGAAAAATGAAGTAATTGTCCTAGATGGTGAAACAGATGAAGAGGATCAACATTTATTCACAGTTAAGCCATAATGCCTTACAGTCTGCTTGTAATATTATCCTTGCTTCTCTTTACACATCCTACAAAGGTTTGCACTGGCCCACATCAGTGGGAAGTGATTTCTACTTCCTCTGATTTTCTGAATATTAAGATCACACAGGTTATAACTTAACTATCATTTGCTGCTCCAACAGTGCAGTGAGGAAGTCTTAGATGTGAAGAATTCTGGGCTAGGGTCCTTGCTCCTCTGACGCCCCCTACAATCTCTTTGCACCCATCCTTAGTCTCTCCTCCCCTCTACAACATTGCCTGGTCAAAGGCTAAGCACATAGTTGACTCTCAATAAATGTTGACTGTCTAAAAGTTAGTCTTACTATTTCCCATCCTGCTCTCCTTTTTACCCAAACACTCTCCCAAACCAACTCCAACCTTTAACCTCCATAGGTTCACCTCTGCATAAGGGAAAGAGGTTGAGTGGCTCATTCCTACCTTTGCAGATTAATTTACATCTGCAGGCTTCTGTCACAGGAATAGCATGGGCTCAGACAGAGCAGCTTCTTCTCCACCAGAGCCTTAAGACTGGCCAACCAGCCTGTATTACTTTAATGCATAAGATTCAGCGTGGGGGGGGGGAATTAAAAGACAGTAGTAGGAAAAACATTTTCCTATGAATCTAAGCTGAGATACATCACGACCCCATGGTATAAAATTCATTCTTGACTCAGCCAAGAGGAAGTTGGCACACCGAATTCTAGTTATAGGCAAAAGAAGATTAGTGCAGAAAACTCTGTCCCATTCATTACCAAGGGTCAAACCAAAGGTTCAGCAAAATGCTCCACTTCCTCTTATATTCATATTAGATTAGTGATCTTTCTCACATCCCAAGCCTAGGAAGGTAAAGAGCCTCAGAGTTCTGGAGAGGGAGATATAGTGAGAAGTGAGGAGATTATCTCAACCCAGGGAAAATCAGTCTATGTTTCACATATGTAACCCAGTGTTTCTCTCTGGGGAACAGTGAATGGCCCAGCCAACTCTGTCTGGAACTAAGGGACAGGTGATCACAGGGAAGCTTGAAGTGAGAATGACATGCAAAGAGAGTAAGTTTATATTCTAGATGATAGTTCCCATACACCCCTAGGGTAGTAAGAGTCTTGTGAATTTGCCTATATATAAGGATTTTTAAACCTTTATATAACTAAATACAGAGGACTTCTGGAGCTGCTGCAGCTTCTCAGTCTATAGCTAAAACTCTCTGACTTATATGTCAACTTTTAACAGCCTAAAGGCAACTTTAATGCCAGTATCAAGCAAAAACCTTTACTTTGTGGAAGGCTTACTACCCAGGCATTTTACATATCCTGCTCTTACCTCACCATCTTGACTAAGTATCTGCTGTCCTTAGGGGATTAGAATTCTATAACTAGGAATGACAGACTTATGAGGGCCCTTAAAAATAATTTGGTTCCATTCCTCATGGTGCAGTAGTGAAACTAAAACCCAGAGGGATCAGGAACTTGTCCATGGAGACATATCAAGAAAGTGGAATAGCTAGTATTAGAACTCTTGACTCTTAATCCAGTGCTCTCTTCATACTACCACACTGCTTCTTTCATGATAGAATTAATAACAGCTAACATTTATTGTGGACTTACTCTGTGTAAGGCCCTGTTCCAAGTGCTTTACTGCATAAATTCATTTAATTTTCATAATAAGCTGATGAGGTACTTACTATTATCCTGGTTTATAGATGAATAACCTGACGACAGAGAAAAATCTGCTCTATTTATTACTTATCTGTGAAGTCAGATTTGAACTGTGGTGTTAGAGAAGAGAGAGTCTCTTGGACAGCAAGGATCAAACCCATCAATTATAAAGGAAATCAGTCCTGAATATTCATGGAAGGATTGATGCTGAAGCTGAAGCTCTAGTACTTTGGCCACCTGATGTGAAGAACTGACTCATTGGAAAAGACCCTGATGCTGGAAAAGGTTGAAGACAGGAGGAGAAGGGGACAACAGAGGATGGTAGAGCAGATGGCATCACCGACTTGATGGACATGAGTTTGAGCAAGGTCCGGGAGTTGGTGATGGACAGGGAAGCCTAGCATGCTGCAGTCCATGGGGTCACAAAAAGTCGGACATGGCTGAGTGACTGAACAGAACTGAACTATGAAGTAAGAATGGGGGCCAGAAGCCAGAAAGGTCCACCAATGATAGCCAAACACTGCTATCAGAGAGGAAGAACTATTCTGTGAGAGAATGGAAAAGATGACTGTAAATCAATCAAGTACACCTTAGTATGAATTAATCACAGGACATTTCTTAAAATCTACCTGAGATCAAATGGCATGGAAGAAACTGGGCTTTAACTGAGGGGAGGAACAGAATAGAAGGGAAGAGAGAAAAGACAAGGAACTGTGGAGCTATGGCACTTGGGAGCTAAGGGCAAAGGGATGAAGCAAATGAAGTGGGTAATTAGAATACCATGAAGCTGGGCACTATGCCCCACACTCACCCATTTTCACCCCTTATTTCCTGGAATCAGACTCTCAGGACTCATGAGGTCTATTGTTTTCCATACCAGAAAAAAATAAACACACACACACACAAACACACACAAATAAAAATAAAAACAAGAAAAAGAGGTCCAGTAATCAAAGTTGGGGATGGGAAGAGCAGAGACCCCAGACACAGGGCCTAGTGCTTTCCCAACAGACCTGTCTCAACTTTTGCAGATGGAGAAGGTCACAAGGCACTTGTCCTCCAACCTTGGAGAACAATATGAGTACAGCCCGTTTCCTGCTCAGGATTCTGTCAGAAGTCAAGATAGATAAGCAGGGAACCTCTGCCCACCAGACCCTGTTCTGCTCCAGAAACCCATTCCTACTGTCCTGATTATCAGCTCTTCTCTGAAACCCTAGCTGACTCTTATTTCACCTGACCTTCCTCCCAAGTCTTATCCCCCTGACTCTTTCTCATTTTGCTCCACAGGAATAAAAATGGTAAGACTAAGAAAAAAGCAAATGTGCTTTCATCACTGGTTTGGGACTAGGAAAAAAGTGATGGAAGCTGTTGACTAAAATCAGGCTTCAAGATTATCTGACTTAAACATTGTTCATGACCCAGTTTCTTTAGCCTACATTCTCTTGTCCTCTAACCCTACCCCCAGCTCCCAACAACCCCCCATCACCAGGGACAGGAAGAACAGAGTACTGACTATATAAACTCTCCCAGTTCTAGCTTCAAGGTCCTCAGCCCGAGGGTCCAAACTTCCTACCCATTCTTCAACTTCCAACATCCCAATTCTCTTGACTTCCTGAACCCCAGTCTAGCTTGCAGAATGGTAGTTATGAAAGCATCAAGATATCAACAAGCAGGTTGGGGGGATGGGTAAGCAGGGCAAAAGTGAACAAATGGCTTGTTTAAGGGGGCTTACTTCTGGGAGACCAACAGTTGTCTGGGGTAATGGTATTCTGATCACTGCTTCTGATGAGCTGTTATGAATAATTTCCCTCTCATTCAGATTGGAGCTGTGAAGGCACAGGGGTAAAGAGCACTTCAAAACTTCATAATTTTACTTTGTGAGTGCCTCTGTCACTCACTGATTTTCACCGCACCTTCCCACCCCCATCTCTCTTTTTCTCCTTTTCTTCCCCTTTTGTTTCTCTCCTCAGTCTTTAGTTGGTCAATATTTGGATTGAAATATACTTGGGAGGAATTTCAAACTGTTGAATACAGTTTTTCCCTCCTTGTTCTTTTTTAAATCAGGAAAATGCCATTCTGAAACAGAACAAACTGTGGTGTTTTGTTTGCAAATGGTCATTAACGAGGTTTTCTGGAGCTCAGTTACATTTTATTTGAGGGTGGTCCTCAATTAGGTTTATTAGGATTCAGTTACCTAATAAATGGATGGAAAAAATAGGAGAGATAGGCTAGCTTAGAATTATGCCTTGAGAGCTACACTGAGAGCTTGGCTTTAAGTGTTAGGCAAGGGCCAGTCCCATCTGCTTGTGTGCCAAAAGCCAGGAGTGACTTCAGATAGCAACTGTAAGCTAATTGAAGCTAGCTGTAAGCTTTGAGAATCAAATTAGGGGAATGGGTAGTGAACCTTCATAGACTACTTATTTCACTAATGCTGCTCTTCCCATTCATAACCCAAAATGTCGTGGTCGAGGGGGTTTCCACAAAGCACTTGGGAACTCAGGCTGTGTCTTCCTTCCTTCTTCCATTGGCCATTGCCCCCACAGCCCTCAACTGTGGCATTAACAATGGCCTTGGTAACTGAGAACAAGCTCCAAAAATAGCCAGTCCTAGGAGACAGGCCACAGACCCTGGCAGAAAATTGGAGACAGTAAAGACCCTGGGAAAGACGTGTGAGAGAGGTTCAGATAGGAATATCTTGAATATATCTATCTGAATAGATTCATTACCTCCACATTTTGCAATGATGGCAGAGCCACTAGAGAGACAGAATCAAGAACATCAGAACTCACAGAATTTTGGAGATTATTTAGCTTAGTCTAGACCATCTCTTGTGTACAAACCCAGAAGATAATCTTAGAGCCCAAGGAGTTCCACTGGGAGCATACTGGGCCTCCATGAAATACATCTTTGCTGAAAATCACAAATCTAGTCTAATAAAGTTGTATAGATGGCAAACCAAAGCCAAGAAAGGGCAAGGTACTTGTCAAAAGTAATGCCTCGAACTCAGGTCTCCTGACTCAACACCACAAGAATCAGAAATACTTCAAACGTATGTAGTATTTTAATTCTTTTTAAACTGTATATTTCCACAGATCATGCAATTTGCTCTTTCCTGTGGCAAAATAGGTATTATTTTCCCATTGTTTGACCAATGAGAACCTGAAGTTCAGAGTGTGTTAGCAGTCTGTCCAAGATGACATAACAAAGCAGCTTTAGCCACATTACATTCAGATTGACTTTGGCATATCAGCAGTGCCCAAAGTGTTAACAGCTCAGAAATAGCTCTGTGGTTCCCACCTATAACCTCCATCACTAAGTTGTATTTCTTAAATCGTCTGTCTGAGAGAAAGTACATCAATCAGCACTGAAAACATTCTAAGTTGTTCTATCCTTCCATATGCCTCTATTGCACTCCACCCAAAAATCTTCAGATACACCAAAAATGCCAAGGCATATATGCAAATTCCTCTCTTTAGGTATATGGGTCTGCACTTATTTTCAGGCTAAATTCATCCATTTCTTAATTTTTTCAGCACCTAATGTTTAAGGCCCTTAAAGAAAAAGAAAACAGAAAAATGCAATACCTTTTTACGCATGTAACTAAATAAATAGGATAATAGCTAGTTCAGGTGTGGAGCATGGGGAAGAGGAGGGGGAGAGTGAGAGAGACTGAAACTTCAGAGAAGAGTGTACATTTCCTCTGAAGTACATGCATTTTGAAGGAACGACTTTGGGAAGAGTCTATGTGACTATGTGGAAGAGGCCTTAAAGGATAAATAAAATTTAGTCATGTGGAGATGGGAGGAGTAAAGAATATGGAAAGCCTGAGGAAAAATAAAAGAGGATAAAAATTTTGGTGTGCACATGAAGAAAAGCAAGTTGTTAGATTTGGCTAACTAGAGTAGAAGAGATAGCAGTAGAGAGGCAGTTTATTGTCAGACAGAGTTAGATTTTAGGCTAAAGAGCTTGGACTATATTCTGCACTGTGGGACTGTTGACATCATCAGATTTGTTTTAAGCAGGAGAGTGATACCATCAGATTTGTTTTTAAACAAATTGTCCAGGAGAGAAATTATGACAGTTTGAGGATGAAAATAGTGAGATGGGTTGAAAGGAAAGAATTTTCAATCAGCCAAATAATGTTTTTGGAAAAACTCTGAGTTCTGCAAGATCATCACTGCATAAGACATATTACAAAATAAAGAGCTTTCACAGATCCACGAGCAAAATATGAACAAGCTACCACAGACAAATGAGCACTAATATGAAAAGAAAATTTATAGAAAAGAAATATAAATGGCTAATAAGTATATTTTTATGTGCTTAACCTCTGCAGTGGTAAGAAATATGTAAATGGCTCAAAATAATTTGTACAATGTACAGAATTTGAAAGATGACTTAATGAATGTATAGAAAGAGGGATATGTGATAAAGCAAATATAGTTAAATGTTAATGGTAGAATCTAGGTAGTGGATATATGGGTGTCCACTGTATAATCCTTTCAACTTATCTGTATGTTTGAAAATATCCATAATGAAATATTGGAGGGGAGGGGCAGAATTTTAAAGCATAGCTCTTTTGGCACAACAATTCCATTTCTAGGAATCTACCTTACAGAAATAGATGTTCACGTGTACATAATAAATAACCAAAAAAGTATCCTGGAAGGCAGCTATGCTCACCACTATACCACCAATGCACAAAGAAATATCCTGAAGCCTTATGTGTCATAGGAAAGAATTGGAAATCATTTAGCTGTCCATCAGAAGAAATATTTAAATACACTATGGTATACCCATACTATGAAATATGTAGCTGTTTTTTAAAATGATGTAGATCCATATACTGAAATGAGATGTCCAAAATATACTGTGAAATCAAAAATGCAAATTACTGACTCAGCTATAAAGTGTGATCCATTTAAATTTAAAAGCAAAACTATTAGGTTAGTATGGATGCATTTAGTTTTGGACACATATAGAAAGAAGGATTAAAAGGATACACAGAAAACTGGGAACTATATTTACCTCTGGGAGGAAAATATGGATGTAAGAAGATTTTCCTTTTTATTCTGTGTACTTTTATATAGTTTGAATTACCTGCAATATGACTGTTTATTGGGACTTCCCAGGTGGCGTGCTTGCTAAGTCACTTCAGTTGTATCCAACTCTGTGAGTCCCTGTGGATGGTAGCCTGCCAGGCTCCTCTGTCCATGGGAATCTCTAGGCACGGATCCTGGAGTGGCTTTCCACTCTCTGCTCCAGGCGCTCTTCCCAACCCAGGGAATGAACCTGCATCTCTTATATCTTCTTCATTGGCAGAAGGGTTCTTTACCACTAGCGCAACCAACAAGATAGTGACACTAGTGGTAAAAGAATTTGCCTGTCAATGCAGGAGATGCAGGAAAGGCAGGTTCTATCCTTGGGTTGGGAAGACCTCCTGGAAAAGGAAATAGCACCCCACTCTATTATTTTTGCCTGGGAAAATTCCATGGGCAGAAGAGCTTGGGTGGGTAGGGCAGACTACAGTCCATGGGACCACAAATAGTCGGGCACAACTGAGCGATTGAGCACATAGCCCTTTTAACTGTATGTTACTTATTTCCACCCCCATATTTTATTTATCTGTTTGCCATTCATTCATTTATCTATTGATTTAGCATCAATTTATTAATTATTCATTTATTTACTTAATAATCCATCTATTCATTTTTTGAAGTTTTTTTGTAAAGTTTTTTTTTTAATTTTTACAATGTTGTGTTGGTTTTTGCCATACAACAATGCAAATCAGCCATAATTATACACACACCCCCTCCCTCCCTAACCTCCCTCCCCTCCCCCCATCCCATCCATGGCTGTGTAGCGTAGAGCCCAGTTTGGCACTGTATTTTCTTATCTTTTGATGCATTTCTAAGTAAGCTGCAGAATTACTCTTATGTTTTAAAATTCAATAAAAGACAAAAGATATTATCAACATTGACTATAAAGACTTAGCAGTTAAGTCAAAAGGGACAACAAGGTTGTGTATGTTGGATTCTAGGAAAGAGAAGATGATGATGGCTCTGAGGTTCACTGTGTAAACACAAGGCAAAGAGCCCAAAATTTCCCCTCTGTAAGAAGAAATAGAAAAAAAAGGCCCAATGTGCCAGGTACTAAGGGCAGAGCAATGGTCACTGGAAATCTGAAAAATAATTGTTGATAGAGGATGGAAAAGGAAGTGGATTTGAGAAAGGAAATATCCTAAGAATTCAGCTCAATGACACTCTTTCTGACCTTCCTCTGACAAGGACAAGGAGTCCCAGTCTGCAATACACAGATTTTTTTGTAAGTCTTCAGTTCACAATGAATCCCAGTTTTATAACTTCAAATCTGGACAAAGTCTCTCTGGATTCACCCATGGGGGATACAAATCATATATCTTCCCTAGGTCGTTAGAGCTAGAAAGGACCTAAAGAATCACTGAGGCCAACCTCCCCCACTTCCATAACTAACAGTGGAAAAAGTGAGGCTCAGAGAGGGAAAGAGACTTGATTAAACTAAAGTCTCCTGACTCCTAGGCAAAAGTTCTTTCCATCTCTGTAGCAGAATTGGCTAGGCTTCTTCAATATCACCAGACCACATCAGAAACCTGGATTCACTCTTGATTCCACTGGTGGTTTCCAAAATCTTTTTTTCTGGACAGGATACACCATTAAGTCAAGTCACATGATCTGGAAGACTCTGTCTTCCTTTGCCCTTCTCCAGGTCTCCACTGTGCCCTATGTCCTTCAGCCTCAGTCAGACAGTGAGGATTACACTCAGTCCACCAGTGTCATCTTCCATCCCTCAGCAGCCAACAAGGCTGACCATCCTCACTCCAAGCAAAGGGCCAGACCACGTGCAGTTCATTGGCAGCCATCTCAAGGATGGGTCACTTCAGCCCTATGGTGTTTCTTCTCCATTGGCATTAGCAGGTACTGTCTACCATTAGACAGGGAAGCACTGCCATTCCTTGAACTTCTGAGTAGAATGAAGATTGGATAAGACATAGTTTTTTACAGGAAACTACACAATGTCACAGGTATTTGTTCACTGGCACTTTCCAGCTCAAAAACCAAGCATGGCTGCAAGCTGCTAAATTTGCCTTTTCAGGAGCAGGTTCAAACTGTCTGAGTCTAGTGTTCAAAGGCTCCATTTTCAACCCCAATTTCTATTTCCCTTTTTTGGATCATCAGTCACACTAGCCATTAGCTGCCAGTTCCTTCAAGCTAGGCTTCAACAATATGTGAACTGAGAACTTTCAGATGTACAAGCTGGATTTAGAAAATGCAGAGGAACCAGAGATCAATGCCAATATCCGCTGGATCATAGAAAAAGCCAGAGAATTCCAGAAAAACATCTACTTCTGTTTCATTGCCTATGCTAAAGCCTTTGACTATGTAGATCACAACAAACTGTGGAAAATTCTTAAAGACATAGGGATACCAGACCACCTTACCTGCCTCCTGCGAAACCTGTATGCAGGTCAAGAATAAGAAGCAACAGTTAAAACTAAACATAGAACAACAGACTGGTTCCAAATTGGGAAAGGAGTATGTCAAGGCTGTATCTTGTCACCCTGCTTGTTTAACTTATATGCAGAATACATCATGTGAAATGCTGGGCTGGATAAATCACAAGATGGAATTGAGATTGCTGGGAGAATTATCAATAACCTCAAGTATGCAGATGATACCACCCTTATGGCAGAAATTGAAGAGGAACTAAAGAGCCTCTTGATGAAAGTGAAAGAGGAGAGTGAAAAGTGACTTAAGACTCAACATTCAAAAAACTAAGATCATAGCATTTGATCCCATTATGTCATGGCAAATAGATAGGGAAACAATGGAAACAATGATAGACTATTTTCTTGGACTCCAAAAGCATGGCGTATGATGACTGCAGCCATGAAATTAAAAGATGCTTGCTCCTTGGAAGTAAAGCAATGACAAACTTAGACAGCATATTAAAAAGCAGAGACATTACTTTGCCAACAAAGGTCCGTATAGTCAAAGCTATGGTTTTTCCAGTAGTCACATACAGATGTGAGAGCTGGACAATAAAAAAGGCTGAGGACCGAAGAACTGATGCCTTCAAACTCTGGTGCTGGAGAAGACTCTTGATACTCCCTTGGACAGCAAGGAGATCAAACCAGTCAATCCTAAAGGAAATCAACTCTGAATATTCAGTGGAAGGTCTGATGCTGAAGCTGAAGCTCCAATAGTTTGGCCACCTGATGTGAAGAGCCGACTCATTGGAAAAGACCCTGATGCTGGGAAGTAGTGAAGGCAGGTGGAGAAGGGATGACAGAGGATGAGATGGTTGGATGGCATAACTGACTTGATGGACATGAGTTTGAGCAAGCTCTGGGAGATTGTGAAGGACAGGGAAGCCTGGTGTGCTACAGTCCATGGGGTTGCAAAGAGTAGCATACAACTGAGCAACTGAACAACAACAACATATCCATGAAAGCACACATGTTTTTCATGTGCCCAGGAATTTTGTCCCAGTCTCTGCTGTCTTCCTCTGTTAGTGTAAACCCTACCCAGAGTACTTCAAGGCCCACCACAAATGCCTCTTGAGAATCCACCCAAACCAGAAATTCTCCTCTAATATCAGAAAGTCTTAAAGTTTCAGGTCTCAGAAGGTTGGCTGAGCTGCCTTAACTGACCAGCCAAGATTAGAATCTAAGGTTCCCAAATTTCTAACCTAGTGTATTTTTATGGCTCCACATGATTTCTGCCTTTTCTGTACACCCCCCTCAAAGCAACATTCTGCCTTATAACATGGTCTGTGATCCTTGTACCTGCCTTTCCCACAAATGACTTGAAGCTCTCTAAGGGAAAGAGTCTATTTCATCCATTACTCTCTGCCCTCATCTCCAGTTGCTCAGTACAATGCACCACAACAGCAGATGCTCTGCATTTTTGCATAACAAGACGGAGCAACTGTCTTTGCAGTGACTAGAAAGCAATGCTGTTGTCATAGGACAATTCAAGCAACATCAAAGGAGGCCCTGAGTTCTTGCTCTTCAGAGACCTTGACTGTTGGGAAACACTACAGCTATTGAAAGTGTATCTGTTGGATGGACATTAGAGTCACACCTCAGTCAGTGAAAGAAGGGATAAGCATTTTAGTTCCTTTAGGGGTCCATCTTCAAGATGCTGTGGAGATCCAATTCTTCAACTCTTGTAAATTCAAGAGTGCAAAAAACTAAAGTTCATTTTTTTTTTTTTACAATTTTATTTTTACTGGTCAAAGGGATTTTTTTTCAGGCAATCTAGTGAAGTCCAATTCTCTGACTTTACAGAAGAGGGACTTGAAGTCCAGAGAGATGATGGGATTTCTCTAAAGTCACGACATGAATGAATGATAGACTCTCCCAATTTCTTGTACAAGCCTTTTTCAGCCTCAGCAAATGAATAGATGGTTGTCACAAACCTCGTCTTAAGAACAGAAAGAGCTTCAGCCCAGATGAGCAGAGACTCCACTATTTCCTGGCATTCCATTTTATCATTGGACATATCCAAACCTTGCTAAGTGTTAAATGGGATAATATATGTAAAGCACTTAGCAAATTGCCTGATACACAATAAAAATGCTCCTCCATCCTGTTAGAATGAGGTTCCTTTATAGTAAGCTTAATTCTGCCTCCTGGTGGTTTTCACTCTTTTGAAATCTGACCCATCCTGGGTTCTCCTTCCTAGAGACACTTAAGACAAATAATCCTTTTCCACATGACAGCTTTGAAGGCATTTGAAGAGAGCACCTCTGCTCTACTTCCCTTCCTTCAAAATGGTTCACTGCAAGACTATCCTTCACCCACTCAGATTTCATCTTTCTGCAAATAGGGGGACTAAGCTTGGCCTCATTTTCCACAAATTTCTGATATTTATAACGAGAGGTTGTCTTTCGATTTCTACCTGGAGAGTTGGGTCAACAGAAGTGCACTTACCTTGTGGCCTCAAGCCCCTTACACCACAAGCAAAGGCTGAACTGAGCACAACACTCCAAGGTGACCAAGTGTTGAAGTGTTCGGTCCTCAGGGGAGCCAGTAGCTTCACACTGCCACTGGCAGCTTCCCCAACACTGTCTTTGGCTCCTTACCTCCCCCATCTCTCTTCCTCATTTCTCCATCCCATTCCCACGGTAGAACTCAGCTACCCTACATTCCTAAATCTATAAGCTCAATTGTTGAACCATGCAAACTGTTAAGCCTTGAGTCGCGCCAGGCAGGTGCTCCTGCTCAACTACCTATCCTGGCATGCCCGAGTGGTCCCTGCAGGCTCCCCAGGTAGCCCTAGTCTAGGCCATTTTCCCCAAGCTTGTGGCAAAAGTGGGCCTTTGCCCTGGCCGGCACAAGGCACTAGTTCCGCAGAGAGCCTACAGTGGGAGTTACCTTGCAAGCACTGAGTGGTAGAAGCGCTCAGTTGGACGACTGGACCTAGGGGTGGGTGGGTCCTCACCAAGGTTGCGCTCCTTCCGCCACGGTCAAGCCCGGAGTAGAGCGGCAGGCTGGATGGAGGGTCCCCGTCCCTCGTAGCCAGAAGTTGGATTGACCCACTGATGAGCGGCAGGGCTAGGGGACCGGCGGAGGATAGCACAGAGGCAGCTCCGGAAGGGGCGCCGCTGCGGAGGGAGCGCTGCTGGTCGCCGCCGAGGCAGCCCAAAAGAGAACCAGCCACCGGTTGCTGTGATCGCCCCTGGCCCCCAGCTGCGCCTCGCCTGTAGGCTGCAGTCGCCCTCAGCAGGTTACCGGCACGCCCGAGAGCTCTGCGGAGCCAGCTAGGGGTCAAGGAGGTTTGCATTCAACTGAGCCTCTCCTGGCGCTGCAGCTCGTCAGCTACTGGGCGTCAGGGCGGCGGGTTCCTCGGGTCACACAATTGGCGGAAGATGGAGCCTTAGAGGCTAGTAAAGTGAGTGGGAGTGGTAGGGAGGGGCCCCAACCCTGAAGTACAGATCAGAACTCTGCTGCCTGCACGGAGAAGGCTGGCTGAAGTCCAACACACACTCCCTCCCAGGGGCGGACTTGGGCGGCCTAGATACTCCAGCGGGTGGAGGCAGAGCGTCAAATTCACTGCTTGTTAATGCCACCCACCTCCCCGCCCTGCCGTGTGCTTGGGTCGTGAAGACTGACTTGGTCCACCAATACCTGACGTAACACAAACATTTCATTAGCCAAATGGCTGACCTCTCTGGAGCCAAAGGCTGGGAGGGCAGAATAAGGAGGGATCTTCCCCGTTCCAGGCCTCTCTGAGAGGCAGCCGGAGAGCCCTACGGAGCACCACACCCTGGCCCGGAGTCCCCATCTCATGCCCCCGGGAGGCCCGGCGATTTGTGAGGAAAGGGGAGGGTGGGGTGGAATGGCGCGACGGACTGTCGACAACGTTTTCCTGGATCCATTCAATCTGCTACTCGAAGTTTCCTGGCAATTACAACATCCCCAGGAGGGCAGATTCCCCGCCTGTTAATCACGGTGTGCATTTTTAAACCACCTCCCCCCATCTTTTTGAAAATGTAACTGGCCTGCTTCCAGCCTACAAGCTTGGGATGGTTGGGAAAAGACACAGCTCCACAGCTCAAGTGCGGTGGGCAGGAGGACTTGAAAGTTTCTTCCCTTCAGCTCTCACCAGATGTGTACTAGAACACGAAGGAGCATTGCCTCTTAGATATCCCACTTCCTGGCTGAGGAAACCTACGTTTGAGCCCTTGCTAGGTGGAAGGAACTGACTTCAGAATTTTTCCGGAGGGCTTGGTGAACACACCTCTGTTTTTAAACAGAGAAGTTAAGCTAATCAACCTAGAAATTATACTAATGAATCTGTATAACATGCTGTGAATGCGGGGAGGAGGGTGGACTCACATGAATCACTTCAGCACTCTAAAAACATCAGTGTTCAATGGAGGGAATTGTGTGAGGCAGCACTCCTCTGGAAAAGATTTTCTTGAAATTCTGCCAGTAGGTTGAAAAGCAACCATCCTTGACAAATGCATGTACTGAAAAAGTTTATCCTATAACAATGCCACGGAGATGTGAAATGGGACCTGACTTTCAGGATAGACGGTCAACTCCATACAAAAGCCAGATCTAGGGCTTCTCTTACATTACACTCCTCCTAGCTCTCACTTTCTCCTTTTGCTCCTAGTCTTCCTTCCAGGGTGTGTAGTATCTGATAGGAGTCTGAGAAGACTTCACCACCTCCAAATGGAGAGGAAACCCATGAGCTAAGCATTCACATCTTTAGACCTTCAATGGTGGTGGTTTAGTCGCTAAGTTGTGTCTTACTCTTGCAACCCCATGGACTGTAGCCCGTCAGGCTCAAAAGAGTCCATGGGGATTCTCCAGGCAAGAATACTGGAGTGGATTGCCATTTCCTTCTCCAGGGGATCTTTCCAACCAAGGAATCGAACCTGGGTCTCCTGCATTGCAGGCAAATTCTTTATCAACTAATCTATGAGGGAAGCCCTGCAGTTCAGTTCAGTCGCTCAGTCGTGTCCAACTCTTTGCGACCCCAGGACTCCCTGTCCATCACCAACTCCCAGAGCTTACTCAAACTCAAGTCCATCAAGTCGGTGATGCCATGCAGCCATGTCATCCTCTGTCGTCCCCTTCTCCTCCTGCCCTGATGCTCCTCCCAGCATCAGAGCTTTTCCAATGAGTCAACACTTCGCATGAGGTGGCCAAAGTATTGGAGTTTCAGCTTCAACATCAGTCCTTCCAATGAACACCCAAGACTGATCTCATTTAGGATGGACTGGTTGGATCTCCTTGCAGGCCAAGGGACTCTCAAGAATCTTCTCCAACACCACAGTTGAAAAGCATCAATTTTTTGGCGCTCAGCTTTCTTCACAGTCCAACTCTCACATCCATACATGACCACTGGAAAACCCATAGCCTTGACTAAATGGACCTGTGTTGGCAAAGTATTGTCTCTGCTTTTTAATATGCTATCTAGGTTGGTCATCACTTTCCTTCCAAGGAGTAAGCGTCTTTTAATTTCATGACTGCAATCACCATCGCAGTGATTTTGGAGCCCCCAAAAATAAAGACTGATACTACTTCCAATGTTTCCCCATCTATTTGCCATGAAGTGATGGGACCGGGTGCCATGATCTTAGCTTTCTCAATGTTGAGCTTTAAGCCAGCTTTTTCACTCTTCTCTTTCACTTTCATCAAGAGGCTTTTTAGTTCCTCTTCACCCTCTGCCATAAGGGTGATGTCATCTGCATATTTGAGGTTATTGATATTTCTCCTAACAATCTTGATTCCACCTTGTGCTTCTTCTAGCCCAGTGTTTCTCATGATGTATTCTGCATATAAGTTAAAAAAGCAGGGTGACAATATACAGCCTTGATATACTCCTTTTCCTATTTGGAACCAGTCTATTGTTCCATGTCCAGTTCAAACTATTGCTTCCTGACCTGCATGCAGGTTTCTCAAAAGGTGGCTCAGGTGGTTTGGTATTCCCATCACTTTCAGAATTTTCCACAGTTCATTGTGATCCACACAGTCAAAGGCTTTGGCATAGTCAATAAAGCAGAAATAGATGTTTTTCTGGAACTCTCTTGCTTTTTCGATGATCCAGTGGATGTTTGCAATTTGAGGTCTGGTTCCTCTGCCTTTTCTAAAACTAGCTTGAACATCTGGAAATTCACAGGTCACGTATTGCTGAAGCCTGGCTTGGAGAATTTTGAGTATTACTTTACTAGTGTGTGAGATGAGTGCAATTGTGTGGTAGTTTGAGCTTTCTTTGGCATTGCCTTTCTTTGGGATTAGAAGGAAAACTGACCTTTTCCAGTCCTGTGGCCACTGCTGAGTTTTCCAAATTTGCTGGCATATTGAGTGCAGCACTTTCACAGGATCATCTTTCAGGATTTGAAATAGCTCAATTGGAATTCCATCATCTCCACTAGCTTTGTTCATAGTGATGCTTTCTAAGGCCCACCTGACTTCACACTCCAAGATGTCTGGCTCTAGGTGAGTGATCACATCATCGTGATTATCTGAGTCATGAAGACCTTTTTCGTACAGTTCTTCTGTGTATTTTTGCCACCTCTTTTTAATATCTTCTGCTTCTGTTAGGTCCATACCATTTCTGTCCTTTATAGAACCCATTTTTGCATGAAATGTCCCCTTGGTATCTCTAATTTTCTTGAAGAGATCTCTAGTCTTTCCCATTCTGTTATTTTCCTCTATTTCTTTGCATTGATCACTGAGGAAGGCTTTCTTATCTCTCCTTGCTATTCTTTGGAACTCTGCATTCAAATGGGAAAATCTTTCCTTTTCTCCTTTGCTTTTCACTTCTTTTCTTTTCACAGCTATTTGTAAGGTCTCAGACAATCATTTTACCCTTTTGCACTTTTTTTCCATGGGGATGGTCTTGATCCCTGTCTCCTGTACACTGTCATGAACTTCCATCCATAGTTCATCAGTCACTCTGTCTATCAGATCTAGTTCCTTAAATCTATTTCTTACTTTCACTGTATAGTCATAAGGGATTTAATTTAGGTCATATCTGAAAGGTCTAGTGGTTTTCCCTACTTTCTTCAATATAAGTCTGAATTTGGCAATGAGTTCATGATCTGAGCCACAGTCAGCTCCCGGTCTTGTTTTTGCTGACTGTATAGAGCTTCTCCATCTTTGACCGCAAAGAATATAACCAACTGATTTTGGTGTTTCCCTTCTGGAGATGTCCATGTGTAGAGTCTTCTGTTCTGTTGTTGGAAGAGGTTATTTGCTATGACCAATGTGTTCTCTTGGCAAAACTCTATGAGCCTTTGCCCTGCTTCATTCTGTACTCCAAAGTCAAATTTGCCTGTTACTCCAGGTGTTTCTTGACCCTACTTTTGCATTCCAGTCCCCTATAATGAAAAGGACGTCTTTTTTGGGTGTTATTTCTAAAAGATCTTGTAGGTCTTCATAGAACCTTTCAACTTCAGCTTCTTCAGTGTTACTGGTTGGGGCATAGGCTTGGATTACTGTGATATTGAATGGCTTGCCTTGGAAATGAACAGAGATCATTCTGTCATTTGTAAGATTGCATCCAAATACTGCATTTTGGACTCTTTTGTTGACCATGATGGCTACTCCATTTCTTCTAAGGGATTCCTGCCCACAGTAGTAGATAAAATGGTCATCTGAGTTAAATTCACCCATTACAGTCCATTTTAGTTCGCTGATTCCTAGAATGTTGACATTCACTCTGGCCATCTCTTCTGCAAGGTCCATTGCAGCCGGTGTGCAAGGTAAGGAGCAGGGGCTGTGCTTTGCTGGAGCAGCCGTGGAGAGATACTCCATGTCCAAAGTAAGAGAAATCCAAGTAAGACAATAAGTGTTGCAAGAGGTCATCAAAAGGCAGGCACACTGAAACCATAATCACAGAAAATTAGCCAAACTGATCACATGGACCACAGTCTTGTCTAACTCAATGAAGTTAAGCCACGCCATGTGGGACCACCCAAGATGGATGGGTCATGGTGGAGAGGTCTGACAGAATGTGGTCCACTGGAGAAGGGAATGGCAAACCACTTCAGTATTCTTGCCTTGAGAATCCCACGAATAGTATGAAAAGGCAAAATGATAGGATACTGAAAGAGGAACTCCCCAGGTCAGTAGGTGTCCAATATGCTGCTGGAGATCAGTGGAGAAATAACTCCAGAAAGAATGAAGGGATGAAAAAAACAAATAAATAAATAAAAATAATATTTTTTTAAAAAAGGAATGAAGGGATGGAGCCAAAGCAAAAACAATACCCATTTGTGGATGTGACTGGTAATAGAAGCAAGGTCCGATGCTGTAAAGAGCAATATTGCATAGGAACCTGGAATGTTAGGTCCATGAATCAAGGAAAATTGGAAGTGATCAAAGAGGAGGGAAGCCCTTAGACCTTCAATATTCTTCATCTATTAAATGACCCTAATAAAAGGACCTTCTTCCCAGTATTTCAGAAAGGATTCAATGGGTTGATCTATCCCTGGCCCATAATCAGAGCTCTGTATTTCTCTTCCTTTCCCAAGATGAAAGAAAGATAGTGATTCCAAGATTGCCTTTTATTCTCATTGTTGTACATGGCCCATTGCCCTTGATGAAGGCAGAACCAGATCACCAATGGATGACCATACTCTGAGGGAAAGGTCCTAGCTTTCTGCTTTAAGAACAAGCCCCTTCGTGCTTTTCACAAGGCCTGGCTTTTTTTGTTTGTTTGTTTTGTTTTAGTTTTCCCTGTGCCTTGTAGGATCTTAGTTCCTTGATCAGGGATTGAACTTATGCCCCTTACAGTGGAAGCATGGAGTCTTAAACATTGGACTGCCAGAAGAGTCCCTACAGGCCTGTCTTGATGAGCTCAAATCAGAGACTTCAAAACAAAGGCCAACTCTTTCTACATACTATGTGTAGGTCCCTGAGAATATCCCCTGGAGAAGGGAATGGCAACCCACTTCAGTATTCTTGCCTGGAAAATTCCATGGACAGAGGAGCCTAGCGACCCTAGTCCATGGGCTCACAAAGAGTCAGACACGACTGAGCAACAAAGCTGCAGGCACACTTTTGAAAATAGGTAAGAATACATATTTTGATTGCCATAATTCTTCTTCTTCATGCTCACTGTGATAATAACAATAATAATGTCTGTGCTGGGTAACAGTTGGTGATAACAATTATTATCTGCAATTGGTGATAACAAGAGAAAACTCCTTTCCCCAGCCCTTATATTTCATCCTGCCATCTTCCTCTTAGATCCATACTTGTATTTTATGCCTTCTATCAACTTTAAAATGTATGCCTTTTGTGGTAGACTGAATAATTACTTCACACAAATATCTATATCCTAATCCCTGAGACTTATAAAATGTTACCTTACATAACAAAAGCAACTTTGCAGTTGTAATTAAGTTAAAGCTCTTGAAATGGGGAGACTATCCTGGATTACCCAGTTGGGCCCTAAGTGCAAATGCCTGTATCCTTATAAGAAGGAGACAGAGGGAGAAATATACACACATAGAATAAAGGGATATGAAGATGGAGCAGAGTGAGTTTTAAAGCTGCAGACCTTGAGGATTGTACTGATGAAGTCACAAGCAAAGAAATCCCAACTGCCACCAGAAGCTGGAAGAGACAAGGAAATTTTTCTCCTCCAGAGCCTTTAGAAGAAACAGCCCTGTCAACACCTTGATTTTTGCCCCATAAAACTAATTTTAGGCTTTTGATCTCCAAGACAGTAAGAGAATAAATTTAAGTCACTAACTTTGTGGTAATTTGTTGCAGTAGCCAAAGAAAATGAACACACTTTTATAATCATATTTAATTCTATCTCGTCTAGTTTGTTGTCTGTGTCCTTGCTACAACTCCCTACCATATTTTAAGCTACAATGCACAGCAAAGGGCATTCCACAAATTTCTACTTACTGGACAATTAACTAACCTGATGAATGAATGAACTGATGTCACTCATCAGTGAAGTGGTCAGAGTAGGGAAAGAGTGCCTAGCTCATCGTAACCCACGTCTATTGCTTATATACCTTAATGGTGTGCTGAGTTCAGTTGCTATATTTTTTCTTAAACAAAGAACAATATATTATGTAATTTCTAAATATCCTACAAGATGTTAATTAGTCAGTATGGTATGCTGAAGTAGTTATGTAAGGGCTTCAGTTTTAAATCCCAGCTCTGCTATCAGTTCACTTGTGACCTTGGGTAGGTAATACTCCGACTCAGAGCCTCTGTTTCCCCATCTGTAACATAAGGAAGTTTCTAGACTATCTGGAAGATCCTTTCCAACGTTGTTCAATAGTTCTTGGAATTACACCACTGTTCTGTGACTGTCTGCATCCCCTTTATTTTTACACTTTGGTGGGGAGGCACTAAATCAGTGATGGTGAGGTTGTAAGCAGTAATAAAATCAAGAAATGATGGTACTGGAAGGAAATCATCAAAGCTTTTTAATCTTCTTGAAAGGAAATGACATATTCCCATGCACTTGCAGACATAATGTATTTCTGTACCTCTGCTTTGGCCTTTTACAATCACTTTACTTAGAGTACCTCACAGTATCTATTCTCATAGCATTAACATTCTCTGGTTTCATTTTCTAGTCAATGTCACAGTAATCCTAAGAAAGGAAAAACAGTGCACCAGTACTGTGTTTCCTCAAACACCCACCCCAAAATGTCACTTGTATCAGCAAAAATATACCGTGGCTTTTCATTGCTTTAGAAATATAGTCTCAAATCCTTTGCATGACATTTGGAGGCTTTCTATGATCTAGCCCTGCCTTCCTTTACTAATCAATTATCATTATCTGAAGTTTGTGCTACAGCTGACATTGTCACATCCTTTCCAAAACTCCTGTTTTGCTATGCTGCTCCTGCTACTTGGAAAACACTGTCCCCTCTATTCCACTCCCTTTCACCTGGCTAAGGAAATTTTATTCATCTTTCAAAGCTTAAAAAAATGACACTTTCTCCATGAAGCCTTCCTTGATACAGCAAAAATGAAGCACCTTTTCCCTTCCCTTACTTGAACCCTATTTATTTGCTATATTGGGTTGACCAAAAAGTTCATTCAGGTTTTTCCATATGATGGTATGGAAACCTGAATGAACTTTTTGGCCAACCTAATATTTTCATTTTCTTACACACAGAGTAGAGTCCTGGTAGATACTCACCAAATCAGTTCACAAAATAAACCTAAAACGTCCCATACTTAAAAATGTCCCTCATACACTGTGAGGTATTTCCTCACAATGTTAATTATAGAGTCACCATATGACCTACAATTCCTCTCCTGGGTTCATAGGAGCATCATTTATAATAGCTGAAACAAACCAAATGTTATCAATTGATGAACGGACAAACAAGATGTGGTCTATCCATACAGTTGAGTACTATATATTACTCAACTTTTAGAAAGGATGAACTAAAATATGGATGAACCTTAAAAATATTATGCTAAGTGACAAAAGACAGACACAAAAGGCCATATATTATGATTATATTTATATGAAATATCCAGAAAAAGCAAATTCATAGGGATAGAAATTTGGTTAATGATTGCCAGGGACTAGGGGAGAGAAGGAAATGGGAAACAACCGGAAATTTGTATGGAGTTTCCTTTTGGACTGCTAAAAAGATAACAGTAATGGTTGCTGAATTCTGAATATATTTAATTTCACTGAATGGTATACTTTATTTTTTTTTTTTTGTATTTAGTTTTTTTTTTTCATTTATTTTTATTAGTTGGAGGCTAATTACTTTACAATATTGTAGTGGGTTTTGTCATATACTTTAAAAGAGTGAATTTTTATGGTATACAGATTATACTCAAGAAATTTTTTTTTTTAACACATGTGATATCCCATGTAAACAAAGTTATAGGAAAAGACCAAAATTCCAGTATGGATTTGCATTTTACTAATAATTCCTACTTACAGTCTGATTTCATTTTAGTCTCACCTGATTTCTTCCTGACCTCGGCTTAAACTGCTTCTGACCACCTGTATAGCAGAATCTTTATAAGTCAGTCAAATGTTTTTCCTCAAGTTCTTAACTACCAGTTTCCTTGGAAGCAGACTGCTGCGTGTTAATTGTATAAAACGAATACAGGGATTCTTCTAACTTTTCCTTTCCTAAAGGACAGTAGGCCTATGACTCAGGCCTATTCTAGATGGTCCTAGTAAATAGCCAGACTTTTTTTTTTTTTTTTCTTTTTCAGATTCTTTCCTTTCTTCTCTTTTTTTTTCCATTTACTTTTATTAGTTGCAAGTTAATTATTTTACAATATTGTGGTGGATTTTTGCCATACATTGACATGAATCAGCCATGGATTTACATATATTCCCCATCCCGATCCCCCCTCCCACCTCCCTCTCCACCTGACCCCTCTAGGTCTTCCCAGTGCACCAGCCCTGAGCACTTGTCTCATGCTTCCAACCTGGGTTGGTGATCTGTTTCACCCTTGATAATATACATATTTCAATGCTGTTCTCTCGAAACATCCCACCTTCGCCTTCTCCCACAGAGTCCCAAAATGACTTCTGTACATCTGTGTCTCTTTTTCTGTTTTGCATATAGGGTTATTGTTACCATCTTTTAAAATTCCATATATATGCGTTAGTATACTGTATTGGTCTTTATCTTTCTGGCTTACCTCACTCTGCATAATGGGCTCCAGTTTCATCCATCTCATTCAGTTCAGTTCAGTCGCTCAGTCGTGTCCGACTCTTTGCGACCCCGTGAATCGCAGCACGCCAGGCCTCCCTGTCCATCACCAACTCCCGGAGCTTACTCAAACTCATGCCCATCGAGTTGGTGATGCCATCCACCCATCTCATCCTCTGTCGCCCCCTTCTCATCCTGCCCCCAATCCCTCCCAGCATCAGGGTCTTTTCCAAAGAGTCAACTCTTCGCATGAGGTGGCCAAAGTATTGGAGTTTCAGCTTCAACATCAGTCCTTCCAATGAACACCCAGGACTGATCTCCTTTAGGATGGACTGGATGGATCTCCTTTTGGTCCAAGGGACTCTCAAGAGTCTTCTCCAACACCACAGTTCAAAAGCATCAATTTTTCGGCAATCAGCTTTCTTCACAATCCAACACTCACATCCATATATGACCACTGGAAAAATCATAGCCTTGACCAGATGAACTTTTGTTGGCAAAGTAATGTCTCTGTTTTTTAACATGCTATCTAGGTTGGTCATCACTTTCCCTCCAAGGAGTAAGCGTCTTTTAATTTCATGGCTGCAGTCACCATCCACAGTGATTTTGGAGCCCAAAAAAATGAAGTCTGACACTGTTACCACTGTATCCCCATCTATTTCCCATGAGGTGATGGAACCAGATGCCATGATCTTAGTTTTCTGAATGTTAAGCTTTAACCCAACTTTTTCACTCTCCTCTTTCACTTTCATCAAGAGGCTTTTTAGTTCCTCTTCACTCTCTGCCATAAGGGTGGTGTCATCTGCATATCTGAGGTTATTAATATTTCTCCCGGCAATCTTGATTCCAGCTTGTGCTTCTTCCAGCCCAGCGTTTCTCATGATGTACTCTGCATATAAGTTAAATAAGCAGGGTGACAATATACAGCCTTGATGTACTCCTTTTCCTATTTGGAACCAGTCTGTTGTTCCATGTCCAGTTCTAACTGTTGTTTCCTGACCTGCATATAGGTTTCTCAAGAGGCAGGTCAGGTGGTCTGGTATTCCCATCTCTTTCAAAATTTTCCACAGTTTATTGTGATCCACACAGTCAAAGGCTTTGGCATAGTCAATAAAGCAGAAATAGATGTTTTTCTGGAACTCTCTTGCTTTTTCGATGATCCAGCAGATATTGGCAATTTGATCTCTGGTTCCTCTGCCTTTTCTAAAACCAGCTTGAATATCTGGAAGTTCTCAGTTCACGTATTGATGAAGCCTGGCTTGAAGAATTTTGAGCATTACTTTACTAGCATGTGAGATGAGTGCAATTGTGCGGTAGTTTGAGCATTCTTTGGCATTGCCTTTCTTAGGGATTGGAATGAAAAGTGACCTTTTCCAGTCCTGTGGCCACTGCTGAGTTTTCCAAATTTGCTGGCATATTGAGTGCAGCACTTTCACAGTGTCATCTTTCAGGATTTGAAATAGCTCAACTGGAATTCCATCACATCCTCTAGCTTTGTTCGTAGTGATGCTTCCTAAAGCCCACTTGACTTCACATTCCAGGATGTCTGGCTCTAGGTGAGTGATCACACCATTGTGGTTATCTGGGTCATGAAGATCTTTTTTGTACAGTTCTTCTGTGTATTTTTGCCACCTCTTTTTAATATCTTCTGCTTCTTTTAGGTCCATACCATTTCTGTCCTTTGTCCAACCCACCTTTGCCTGAAATGGTCCCTTGATATCTCTAATTTTCTTGAAGAGATCTCTAGTTTTTCCCATTCTGTTGTTTTCCTCTATTTCTTTACATTGATCACTGAGGAAGGCTTTCTTATCTCTTCTTGCTATTCTTTGGAATTTTGTATTCAAATGGGAAAATCTTTCCTTTTCTCCTTTGCTTTTTCTTGTCTTATTTCACAGCTATTTTTAAGGCCTCCTCAGATCCATCTCATTAGGATTGATTCAAATGAATTCTTTTTAATGGCTGAGTAATATTCCGTGATGCATATGTACCACAGCTTCCTTATCCATTCGTCTGCTGATGGGCATCTAGGTTGCTTCCATGTCCTGGCTATTATAAACAGTGCTGCGATGAACATTGGGGTGCATGTGTCTCTTTCAGATCTGCTTTCCTCGGTGTGTATACCCAGAAGTGGGATTGCTGTGTCATATGGCAGTTCTATTTTCCAGTTTTTTAAAGAAATCTCCACACTGTTCTCCATAGCAATAGCCAGACTTTTATCCAGTAACCTGTGGGTTACCCCAAACAGCTGTCTGCTCTGCCTGGCAGAGGCACAAAATGTTTCTCTTCATGCATTCATCACTTACTTGCAAGGAAGGCCTTGCCTGAAAGACATGCTGCCGCCTGCCAATGCAATGCAGAGAAGGACTTTACTGCACTTTATCTGAAGGAGGAGGTTGGGGATAGAGGACTGACTAGAGAGAGAGCTCCACAAGAGAAGTAGAGAGAATCCTTGTCAGTTTGGGACTACTAGTTTGAGAAGGAGGGAGAGAGGAAGCAAAGGAGAGAGCATATATGTCATACATCTATTTACCGGTGGAAGGAAAGTCATGGTATTTACAGATCTTTGGGATGGGCCCAATACGTCAGCCAAACATACCAACCAAATATATATACCCATCAAATGCTTTGATAAGAAAACAATTCCAGGAGCAATTGCAATCACCTTAGGCCTGAGAAGACTGTGTAATTCAGTCAGTTCAGTTCAGTTCAGTTGCTCAGTTGTGTCCAAATCTTTGTGACCCCATGAACTGCAGCACGCTTGACCTCCCTGTCCATCACCAACTCCCAGAGCCCACCCAAACCCATGTCCATTGAGTCAGTGATGCCCTCCAACCATCTCATCCTCTGTCGTCCCCTTCTCCTCCTGTCCTCAATCTTTCCCAGCATCAGGGTCTTTACAAATGAGTCAACTCTTTGCATCAGTTGGCCAAAGTATTGAAGTTTCAGCTTCAACATCAGTCCTTCCAATGAACACACATGATTGATCTCCTTTAGGATGGACTGTTTGAATCTCCTTGCAATCCGAGGGACTCTCAAGAGTCTTCTCCAACACCACAGTTCAAAAGCATAAATTCTTTGGTGCTCAGCTTTCTTTATAGTCCAATTCTCACACCCATACATGACCACTATGTAAATGACAATTGGGAAATGGGTAACTTATTAGTTACTTAAGGTATAAAATTCAACGTGCATCTTTCCTTATCAGTTCAGTTCATTCAGTTCAGTCAACCAGTCGTGTCCAACTTTTTGCGACCCCATGGACCGAAGCATGCCAGGCTTCCCTGTACATCACCAATACCCAGAGATTGCTCAAACTCATGTCCATCAAGTCAGTGATGTCATCTCATCCTCTGTTGTCCCCTTCTTCTGCCTTCAATCTTTCCCAGCATCAGTGTCTTTTCCAACGAGTCAGTTCTTCCCATCAGATGGGCAAAGTACTGGAGCTTCAGCTTCAGCATAAGTCCTTCCAATGAATATTCAGGACTGATTTCCTTTTGGAGTGACTGGTTGGATCTCTTTGCAATTCAAGGGACTCTCAGGGGTCTTCTCCAACACCACAGCTCAAAAGCATCAATTCTTAAGCACTCAGCTTTCTTTATGGTCCAACTCTCACAGCCATACATGACTACTGGAAAATCCATAACTTTGACTATCTGGACCTTTGGTGGCAAAGTAACATCTCTGCTTTTTTAGTATGCTGTCTAGGTTGGTCATAGATTTTCTTCCAAGGAGCAAGTGTCTTTTAATTCCATGGCTGCAATCACAATCTGCAGTGATTTTTCAGTCCAAGAAAATAAAGTCTGTCACTGTTTCCATTGTTTCCCCATCTATTTGCCATGAAGTGATGGGACTGCATGCCATGATCTCAGTTTTGTGAATGTTGAGTTTTAAGCCAGTTTTTACACACCTCTTTCATTTTCATCAAGAGGCTCTTCAGTTCCTCTTCACTTTCTGCAATAAGAGTGGTTCCATCTGCATGTCTGAAGTTACTGATATTTCTCCTGACAATCTTGATTCCAGCTTTTGCTTCATCCAGCCCAGAATTTTGCATGATATATTCTGCATATAAGTTTAAATAAGCAAGGTGACAAGATACCGCCTTGACGTACTCCTTTTCTTATTTGGAACCAGTGTGTTTTTTCTTGTCCGGTTCTGACTGTTGCTTCTTGACCTACACACACATGTCTCAAGAGGGAGGTAAGGTGGTCTGGTATTTCCATATATTTAAGAATTTTCCACAGTTTGTTGTGATCCACACAGTCAAAGTCTTTGGCATAGTAAATGAAACAGAAGCAGATGTTTTTCTGCAACTCTCTTGCTTTTTCTATGATTCAACAGATGTTGGCAATTTGATCTCTGATTCCTCTGCCTCTTCTAATCCAGCTTGAACATCTGTAAATTCTCAGTTTATGTACTGTTGAAGCCTAGCTTGGAGAATTTTGACCATTACTTTGCTAGCGTGTGAGCTGAGTGCAATTGTGCAGCAGTTTGAACATTCTTTGGCATTGCCTTTCTTTGGGATTGGAATGAAAACTGACGTTTTCCAGTCCTGTGGCCACTGCTGAGTTTTCCAAATTTGCTGGTATATTGAGTGCAGTATTATAACAGCATCATCTTTTAGGATTTGAAATAGCTCAATTGAATTTCCATCACCTCCACTAGCTTTTTTGTAATGATGCTTCCTAAGGCCCACTTGACGTTGCACTCCAGACTGACTCTAGATGAGTGACCACACCATCGCTGTTATCTGGGTCATTAAGGTCTTCTTTGAAGAGTTCTTCTGTATATTCTTGCCACCTCTTAATAAGTTCAGCTTCTGTTAAGTCCATAACTCTTCTGTCCTTTACTGTGCCCATCTTTGCATGAAATTTTCCCTTGGTATCTTATTTCTTGAAGAGAGCTGTAGTCTCTCCCATTCTATTGTTTTCCTCTATTTATTTCCATTGTTCACTTAGGAGCACTTTCTTATCTCTTCTTGCTATTCTTTGGAACTCTGCATTCAGATATCTCTCCTTTTCTCCTTTGCCTTCAGCCTCTCTTCTTTTCTCAGGTATTTGTAAGGTCTCCTCAGTCAACCATTTTGATTTTTTACATTTCTTTGTCTTGGGGATGGTCCTGATCAGTGTTTCCTGTACAATGTCATGAACCTCCATCCATAGTTCTTCAGGCACTCTGTCTATCAAATTTGATCCCTTGAATTTGTTTCTCACTTCCACTGTATAATCATAAGGAATTTTATCTAGATCAAACCTGAATGGTCTAGTGGTTTTCCCTACTTTCTTCAATTCAAGCCTGAATTTTGCAGTAAGGAGTTCATGATCTGAGCTACAATCAGCTCCCGGTCTTGTTTTTGCTGACTTTATAGAGTTTCTCTATCTTCAGATGCAAAGAATAGAATCAACCTGATTTCGGTATTGACCATCTGGTGATGTCCATGTGTAGAGCCATCTTTTGTGTTGTTGGAAGAGCATTTTTGCTATGTCAAGTTTACCTTGATTCATGGACTTAACATTCCAGGTTCTTATGCAATATTGTTCTTTTACAGTATTGGAATTTACTTTCACCACGAGAGGCCTCCACAGTTGGGCATTACTTCTACTTTGGTTCAGCCTCTTCTTTCCTTCTGGAGCTATTTTCCCACTCTTCCAGTAGCATATTGGGCACTTACTGACCTAAGGATTTCATCTTTCAGTGGCATATCTTTTTGCCTTCTCATACTGTTCATGGGGTTCTCCGGGCAAGATTGCTGAAGTGGTTTGCATTTCCTTCTCTATGGACCTCGTTTCTCAGAACTCTCCACCATGACCAGTCCTTCTTGGGTAGCCCTATACGGCATTTCTCACATTTTCACTGAGTTAGACAGGCTATCTATGTGATCTGTTTGGTTAATTTTCTGTAATTGTGGTTTCCATTCTGTCTTCCCTTGTTGGATGAGGATAAGTGGCTTGTGCAAGCTTCCTCATGGGAGGAACTGGATGTGGGGGAAACTGGTTCTTACTCAGGTGGGCAAGGCCATTCTCAATAAATCTTTAATCCAATTTTCTGCTGATGGGTGGTGTTGTGTTCCCTCCCTGTAATTTGACCTGAGGCCAAATTATTATGTCTGTTTCGGTCATCTGCCCATTTTTTTTAATATTAACTTTTGTGAGCTGTTTATTTACTTTGGAAATCAATCCCTTGTCCATAACATAATTTGAAAATATTTTCTTTGCTTTACGTTTTGTTTATGGTTTCCTTTGCTATGCAAAAACATCTATGTTTAATTAGGTCCCATTTGTTTTTGTTTTTATTTTCATTACTCTAGGTGATAGATCCAAAAAGTTATTCCTGTGATTTTTTTCAGAGAGTATTCTGCCTATGCTTTCCTCTAGGAATTTTATAGCATCTGGCTTTACATTTAGGTCTTTAATCCAGTTTGAGTTTATTTTTGTATTGGTGTTACAGAATGTTCTAATTTCATCTTTTACATGTAGCTGTTCAGTTTTCCCAGCAACACTTATTGAAGAGACAGTTTTTTCTCTATTGTATATTCTTGACTCCTTTGTTGTAGATTAATTTAACAATAGGTATGTAAGTTTATTTATGTGCTTTCTATCCCGTTCCACTGATCTATATTTCTCTTTTTCTGGCAGTGCCATACTGTCTTAATTACTGTAGTTTATTAATGTAATTTGAAGTCAGGCAGGGTCATTCCTCCAGCACTATTCTTCCTTTTCAGGATTACTTTTGCTATTCAGAGTCTTTTGTATTTACATACAAATTTTAAAAAAATGTTCTAGTTCTATGGAATATGTCATTGGTAATTTGATAGGGATTATACTATTCTTCTAAAACTATTCCAAAAACTAGCAGATGAAGGAATACTTCCAAACTCATTCTATGAGGCCACCATCACCCTGATACCAAAACCAAACAAAGCTTCCACACACAAAAAGGAAAATCACAGGCCAATATCACTGGTGAACACAGATGCAAAAATCCTCAATGAAATACCAATAAATCAACTCCAATAATATCATGATCAAGTAGGACTTATCCCAGAGATGTAACAATTTTTCAGTATCCACCAATCAATTAATGTGATACAGCACACTAACAAATTGAAGAATAAAAACCACATGGTCATTTAAATAGATTCAGAAAAAGTTTTTGATAACATTCAACATCCACTTATGACAAAAATCTTTTCAGAAAATTAACATAGAGGGAACCTACCTCAAAATAATAAAGGCCATACATGACAAGCCCACAGCTAATATTCTCAACAGTTAAAAAATGAAATTATTTCCTCTACATTTAGTAACAAGACAAGGATGCCCAATCTCACCAGTTTTATTCAACATAGTTTTGGAAGTCATAGCCATAGCAATCAGAAAAGAAAAAAATAATAAATGAAAAGAATCCAAGTTAGAAAAGAAGTACAATTGCCACTCTTTGCAAATGACATGATGATCTATACAGAAAATCCTAAAGACATACAAGAAATCTACTAGGTCTCATCAATGAATTTGGTAAATTTGCTGGATGCAATGTTAATATACAGAAATCTGTTGCATTACTATACACTAACAATGAAAGATCAGAAAGAGAAATTAAGGAAACAATTACATTTACCATTGCATCAAAAAGTATAAAACACCTAGGAATAAACCTACCTAAGGAGGCAAATATCCATACTCTGAAAACTATGATGCTGATGAAAGAAATTGAAGATAACACAAACAGATGGAAAGATAAACTGTGTTCTTCGATTGGAAGAATTAATATTTTTAAATGACCATATTACTGAGGCAATCTACAGATTCAGTGTAGTCTTTATTTGTAGACTGTTAAATTATAACCATTGTTGCAGATGTAAGCTGATACCTCCTTGTGCTTTTGATTTTTATTTATGTGACAAGTAGTGATGTTGAGAACCTATTCACATTCCTGTTAGCCTTCTGTGAATCTTTGGAAACACGATTACTCAGATCTTCTCCTATTTTTTTAACCAGGTTGTTTGTTTGTTTGATATTGAATTGCATGAGTTGCTTATATATTTTAAATATTTTTGTCAATGGTTTCCTTTGCTGTGCAAAAGTTTTTAAGATAAATTAAGTCCTATGGGTTATTTTTACTTTTATTCCCTTTGCCTTAGGAGACAGATACAAAAAAACAAAAACAAAACAAAAAAGCTTCTACAATTTATGTTAAAAACTGCTCTGCCTATGTTGTCTTCTAGGACTTTTATAGTTTCCAGTCTTACAGTTAGGTCTTTAATCCATTTAAGATTATTTTTTATATGGTGTGAGAAAATGTTCTGATTTCATTGCTTTATATCTAGCTGTCCACTTTTTCCAGCAACACTTATTGAAGGACTTGTCTTTTTTGCATTGTATGTCCTTACCTACTTTGTTGTAGATTAATTGGCCATGAATGTATGAGCTTATTTCTGGGCTTCCTACTCTGCTCCATTAATCTATGTCTGTGTTTCTGTGCCAGTACCATTCAATTTTGATAACTGTAGCTCTGTAATGTAGCCTGAAATCAAGGAGTGTAATACCTCCAGCTTTGTTGTTTTTAAGATTACTTTTGCTATTATGGTCTTTTGTGGTTTCATATAAATTTTAGTATTATTTGTTTTAGTTCAGTGAAAAATGTCACTGGTATTTTGATACAGATTATGTTTAATCTGTAGATTGCTTAGAATAGTATGACTGCATTAACAATATTAATTTCTGCATTTTTTGTATCATCTTTAATTTCCTTCATTATTTTTTGTAGTTTCAGAATATAGGTTTTTCAATTCCATTTTTAAGTGTATTCCTAGGTACTTATTCTTTTTGATGCAATTTTAAATGTTTCTCTTTTTTTTGCTTTCTCATTATGAGAGTATATAAAAGCAGCAGAATTCTGTATATGTCAGTTGCTGCTGCTGCTGTTAAGTCACTTCAGTCATGTCCAACTCTGTGCGACCCCATAGATGGCAGCCCACTAGGCTTCCCCGTCCCTGGGATTCTCCAGGCAAGAACACTGGAGTGAGTTGCCATTTCCTTCTCCAATGTGTGAAAGTGAAGTCGCTCAGTTGTGTCTGACTCCTAGCAACCCGATGGACTGAAGCCTACCAGGCTCCTCCGTCCATGAGATTTTCCAGGCAAGAGTACTGTAGTGGATTGCCATTGCCTTCTCCAGTATATCAGTTGTAATCTCTGTAAAATCAGTTGTAATTTCTCCCCTTTCATTTCTTACTTTGTTTATTTGAGTCCTCTTTCTTTTTTTCCTTATTGGGTCTAGATAAAGGCTTAACAATTTTGTTCATCTTTTGAAAAAAGCAACTCAATTTCATTGATATTTTCTATCACTTTCTGGTTACTATTTTATTCATGTACTTTATTTATTTATTTATGCTCGGATCTTTATTATTTTCTGTATTCTGCTGGTTTTAGATATTATTCATTCTTCTTTTTCTAAGTCCTTTAGATGGGAGTTTAGCTTTGTTATTTTAAATTTTTTCTTTTATCTTGTGGAAAGCCTGTATTGTTATTAACTTCCCTCTTAGAAGTGCTTTTACTGCATCCCATAGTGTTCACACTCTTCAGGATCAGTCTCAGTTTCTTACAGTCCTCCAGTAAGTCACACTGGTTCTTGAATCAATTAAGTGGGCTTATCTTTACAGTGTTGGACCCCAGTGCATAGGTGCCCAATATGTGGCTCAAGCTCGCCAGGAAGGATTCCTGAGCCCATGATATTCTCCTCTTCTGTGTTCGCTGCTAGGAGTATGGATCCAGACTTGATTGCTTCTCTCTTCCTACACAATTCCATGTGAATCTTTCTTTATAGCTTTGTTCATAGGAGAAACTTACTGCCAGCCTCCAGTTTGTTTTCAGTGAGAGTTGTTCCACATGTAGATGTATTTATTATATGTTCCATGTGGAAGAAGCATCTTGCTAATCTGCCATCTTGACCTCCTCTCATATCAAGTTTTTCTCTTTTGAACTTCTTTTAGTCCACCATTTCTTCAGTTTCCATCTCCAAGCAGCTTTTCTCTTCTTTGGGCCTGATGTCACCACCTGGATATTACAGTAGCATATTGGAAGTCCATAATATACTTAAACACCTCTCATTCAAGCAAAGTCAGGGGCAAGACTAAATCCAAGTCTTACTGAGTGTCAGTCATTCATGCTAAATAGTTCATATACATTATGCTACTTATCTGATCACAAAACACATGATATAAACTGGAAAGGGAAGAGAGGTTATTTCTTCACACCCATTCAAGGCCCCAAAGATCATAGTGTTCAGTTAGCACTCATAACAGGGGAAATGACACCCTAGATATGATGTTGCTTCAGACTTGGAATTTGGTTCATTACCTTTTAGAGAAGAGGTGATCTGGAGACTGGTCATTAATTATTAACTAAAAGAGCAGGTTCAACTGCCTCCTCAGCCTTACCTGTGGAATCACACATCAGTCTTCAAGCATAGGCACATCCAAGCTTATGAATTTTCTTATTGCCAACTGCATAAAAGCTGAGCCCTTATCTAAATAATCTTCTTCACAAGGTCTAATATCCAGCCAGTTTTGTGAAACAGTTCCCATAAGCATAACAAACATAGTACTGATACTAAAATAAGAACTTGAGGAATTGCTCAAGAAGAATCTTGTGGCTAACATTTACAATCCAGTGAAAAAAATGGAAGCCTCAGCTTTCCTATTTCCATGCCTAACTGTGTGTTTCTGGAGCCTCTCAGAGAAGACTAAAGATAGAGCATAAAGATCTTTCTGCATTGACAAGCTATTTAGTTTCATCTCTACATGTTAATGTGTACTTTTTGAAAGTGGACTTTTCATTAAAAAAAACTCCATCTCTGATTCTTTCTTATCAGGGCTTTTTTGGTGATAGGTAGATGGTTAGACATGATTCTGAGACCCAGTCAATATCCTTATCAGTGACTTCTACACCTCCAAAGTGTTTGGGGATTGTACATTGCACTTGAGAATTTTGGACAGACTTATGAAGTAGAGAAAGGAGGGAAAAGTGAAATCATTCCAAGAGACACAGATATTTCACTGAAGGGAAATCATACTACCAATCTTTATATAGATAACAAATTAACACTTGAAAAGATGATCCTTAATAGTCATAGGGAAATTCATATTAAAGCCACCATGAGATATCACTATACACCTGTAAGAATGTATATAAAAAACCAAATATGGAAATTAAAGATAAAATAGTATAACACCAAATGCTGGGGAGGATGTAAAGATACTGAATCACTTGTCCATTGCTGTTAGGAATGCAAAATGGTCATACATTCTGGAAAACAGTTTGACAGTTTCTTAGACAAGAAGTCATGCAATTACCACAATCTACTTGAACTCTTGGGTATTTATTCTAGAGAAAAAAGAAACTATTGTTTACACAGACACTTATATATGAATATTCATAGAAGCTTTACTTGTAATAATTAAAACCCAGAAATAACCCATATGTCCTTTAGAAGTTGCATGGTTAAATCAATAAAGGTACATTCATGTCATCAAATACAAATCAGCAATAAGAGAAGCAAACTCTTGATACACACAACAACTTATATGAACCTAGAAGGAATTATACTGAGTGAAAAAAAGGGCAATCCCCAAAGTTGCATGGTGTATAATTCCAATTTTATAATGTTCCTGAAATGACATAATTATAGATATTAGTGACTTCCAGTTGGTTAGGAAGGATAGTAGGATGTTGGTGACTGTATCTATAAAAACTTTGCATAAAGGATACTTTCTACAGTAGAATTCTTTATCTTAGTTCTGGCAATGATTACACATGTTATAAAATTGAATAGAACTTAAGTACCCCACACACACACTTATACTTGACTGCATATAAAACTGGTGAAATCTGAAAACTGGAATATATCAATAACAATATTCTGATTGTGATATTGTACTACAGTTATGCAAAATGTTACTAATGGGTAACATTAGAAAATGGATAAAGAATATACAAGATCTCTGTACATTATTTCTTATAACTGCATGTGAATCTACAATTAGCACAAAATAAAGCCTGTGTCTTTTTAATAAAAAGGATAAATCAGGCCAAATGTACTATATATCTTTTGTTAAGATCTTAATTAGAAGGAATGAAATCAGTTATCAAAGAATTAAAATTTTAATGAATAATTTTTAAAAGAGCATTTACCCTGTAATACCACTGGTTTAAAAAAGGAAGATAAGTTTGATTAAAATGATCAATCAACATATAGATATGTACAAAATCTTAAATAGGTAAATATATTAGAGATTTCTTTTAAAAATATGAAGCTATGGTTTTATTCTGTTTTGACCACAGAGAATGTAAATATGATCACCACTGACTGTCCAAAGTCTTTTACCCTTTATTATAAGTGCCCATTTGAAAGCATCTTTTGTTCTGAGGGCTATAAGCGCCACCCCTCCACTCAAGATTGATTAGAAGTCAATCAGTTTGAATCAATCCCCAAGCTAATATGTAGAAAAGAACTAGCCATCTCTGATTGTACATCCCCAGTCAAGCCAGCAAGATACTGAATGATGATTTAGCCTTTTGCCATTCCTTATCTAAGCCATGTTCCTCATGTCTAGGATCCTGTGTTGAATTGCACCTACATGCACTTCAGGCTTTTGCGTGTCGGCGGTGAGGGAGAGACTGGGAATGGCTATTATATTTTGCTGCATCCTGGTTTTCTTGCCTAAAAAACTCTTGACTGCATGTTGACAAGTTCATCTATTGCAATTAAACTCGGGACTAAAAAAGAACAGATTGTCCTGCCCAGTACTCTAGCTAGAGTAACTACTAAATATAAAATAGAGGAAAAGATAAAGAAAATATTGCTTTCTGAATCATCCAATAGGTAGATAGAGGAGGGTAAAAGGAGTAGGTGGAGTAGTTTACTGGTTCCTGGGCAGAGAGGAATCATCCCATAGGTCTTACTGGTTTTGAATTCTTCTGATGCACCTAGTAGTACCTGAGCACCATGTCTTGGCATGAGATCCAGGCTTTGTGCCTCATTATGTCCACACCATTGCTGTGGCAGTCCCTTTTCTCACAACTCTGAGAGTGAGTCACAGAAGAAAACAAACAAGCATTTCCTCATATGGCATAAGCCTGTAGTCTGGTGCTGAGACCCCAGTAAGTAGACTCTTGCTGGCAAGATTTGCTTGATCCCTTCTGAAGCAATCACACATGTTAAGTTCAAATAAATCTGACAGTGGTTAATCAAGTTGTTACATATTTGATTACCCATCCTGGGGGAGTCATCTATGGCTTCTTTTTCCCCTCCATTCAAAAATCCTGATAGTCTAGTTTCTAGCCGCATTTCACAATCATATCCTTCAATTCTGGAGGAATTATATTCCAAATCAGCAGAATTGTCCATTTCTGGGGCAAGCTTCTTAGAGGTGTGGAAAGTAAGGACTGTTATTAAGCATGGGCTGCTAAAAGGTAGACCTTGAAGGAATTAAAACATTAGTGGGTAGCTCTGGTTGTAACATTATTAAACATCTCTGTTAAAAAAAATTTCTGTTTTATTCACAACCAAAAAGTCATCCAAGAAAATGTTGTCTCTATTGTTTCTGGGAAAGCCATGTCTTCTTCAAAGAAATTGTAAAGATACTTGTTAGGGATATTATCTTGAATAAGAAATAAAAATTTATAAGCTTAACAGAGCCAAAGATGAAGATAAAAGAAGTATTCCCTCTCTTGAATACTCTTTAGTCTTGTGTGAGGACTGCTAGTGAAGGCTGAGGCTGCAAGAGGAAAGGGAAGTTGAGGTATAGCCATTACAACTGTCGTTCCTAGACAAAGAGGATGTGGGGGTTGTCTCACTTCCTCCCCATCTGCTTTCAGCAGTGGAAGTGCATTATAAAAATACAAAGGCTTTACTTGCTATAAAAACCAGTTGGGCCTATCTGATTCGTAGAGCTCTCAGAGAACCAATAAGTTTCTCAATTCCAAGGGGTACAATTCACATTGAAGTCTAGGAGAATCTTACTCCCTGGAGTTGTACAGAACACAGATTGTGCAACCCTATATACAGCAACTCCAACTCTATTAAGGGACCATTAACAATAATGGAGTGAAAGTGGGGAGATAAGGGTAATCATTGATTTTTGATTACTGGTTTCCCAACAGCCAGGCAGGACAAAAATGATGCCAAGAGCAACAGTTCAACTTCTAGGTAGACATTATTAAACACTTCCTGACTATGAAACACCAGGAGATGTGATCCAGAAGGGTTGCAGAATAGTTTCTTTTGGAGAGCTAAGGGGAGAATCCATTGCAGGAAACAACAAGACAAAACAAAAAGGCAGCAATTCATACATTACTGTCTGAAAACTATTGTCACATTTGTGGGAAAAAATGTCTTCTGCTGTATGGATAAACAAACGATGTTGCAACCATCGGCCATAGCAGCTGCCCCTGACTGTGTACCCTGAGGGGATTCAAGATGGAGAAAAAAAAGATACTCACCCTAGATAGTTAAAATGCATATAAAAGGAATGATTTAAATGAGCCCATACTCTTGCATCTTTCCATACATAAAAAGTGCTAAATTCATTAACATGAGATTTCTAGTTTTCTTAAATTAATCATAATTTTTTAATATTCCTACTACTTGGTTTTTGTTTCAAAAACCTCTGTATACCCTGGATCCCCACCCCCTTACCTCTTTGAAGCAGTCCCTCAGAGTTCTCTAAGAGGCTGCCTCCTAGGTTTAAGTTTTCAGTAACTCTGCTGAATAAAACACAGTTCTTAACTTTTAGGTTGTGCATTTTTTTTTAATTGGCTGCTTTGGCAACCAACAAAGGGACCCAGGGCAGCTTTTTTAGCCTGGTATCAGCAGAAGCCTCTTGGGCCTGTCTGACTCCTTGCAGAGTCGAGATGAGTTTGTGTGAGTCTCACCTGGTTCTTGGATCTCCCATTATTGGCTGATGATCATAAGTTTTATTTCATGGTGTTGAACTCCTCTCTGAAAGAGAAAGTTATCCTTGAAACTTGGTTTCAAATAAAGGTATCTGGGTTATATTCAGTTGAAAGATACTGCAAAGAGTTTTGCTCAGTTTAGTCACTGAGTAGGTTATCCTCACTTCAAAGACTGAGAAGAATTTGCACAGTTGAAAGATACTGAGTGAAGTTGGACTGGATAGTTAGGTACAAGACTGGCTTTTTGTTTTTCCCTGAATTTGCTCTTTTAAAATAATGCTAAAACAAAATTTAAATTATCTCATGGGAACCTTCACCTCCAAAGAAGGTATATCTCCTCCCAGCCAGTAATGATGTTCTCAGACAACTGAGAAACTTATGGAGCAGTGGAGGCAAGTCCTCATATCATGCAGCTAACCCTATAGGGGAACACATTCATTTTAATTATCTTGACAAAGTAATCTCAGAATGGAGAACAAAACTTTCAAAACAAGAGAAAAAGGAGTGAAAGATTGCCAGGATCCAACTAATACCCCACTGAGGTTTCAGTTAAGTTCAGTTCAGTTCAGTCACTCAGTCATGTCCTACTCTTTGTGATCCCATGGACTGCAGCATGCCAGGCTTCCCTGTCCTTCAACAACTCCCGGAGCTTGTTGAAACTCATGTCCATCAAGTCGGTGATGCCATCCAACCATGTCATCCTCTTTCTTTCCGTTATCCTCCTTCCTTCAATCTTTCCCAGCATCAGGGTCTTTTCCAATGAATCAGTTCTTCACATCAGGTGGCCAAAGTATTGGACTTTCAGCTTCAGCATCAGTTCTTCCAATGAATATTCGGGTCTGATTTCCTTTAGGATGGACTGGTTGGATCTCCTTGCAGTCCAAGAGACTCTCAATAGTCTTCTCCAACACCACAGTTCAAAAGCATCAATTCTTTGGCACTCAGTTTTCTTTATAGTCCAACTCTCACATCCATACATGGCTACTGGAAAAACCATATCTTTGACTAGATGGACCTTTGTCAGCAAAGTAATGTATTTGCTTTTTAATAAACTATCTAGGTTGGTCATAAATTTTCTTCCAAGGAGCAAGCATCTTTTAATTTCATGGCTTCAGTAACCATCTGCGGTGATTTTGGAGCCCCCCAAAGTAAAGTCTGTCTCTGTTTCCATTGTTTCCCCATCTATTTGCCATGAAGTGATGGGACAGGATGCCATGATCTTAGTTTTCTGAATGTTGAGTTTTAAGTCCACTTTTTCACTCTCCTCTTTCACGTTCATCAAGAGGCTCTTTAGTTTTTCTTTGCTTTCTGCCATAAGAGTGGTGGCATCTGCATATCTGAAGTTTATGTATCTATAAAACTTACACTTAAAATACTTATTTAATTATAAATTGAAGCAACCTCACCCTGAAAAATAACTAAGATGGGGCTCTTTTATTGCATACACAGTTAAGTTAGAGAAAGCCAACTTGATAATATATCTTTTAAGAATTCTGACCTTAAAGAATCTAAAGTCCTTTGTGGAAGAACTTATATTTCTCCTTCTGTGTCTTTCAAAAGTAATAGTAAATGTAAAAGTAACAGTAAACAGTAAATTTAGTCAATTTACTAAAATAGTAAATATTAATAGTAGTAAATGTTCTACATGATCTTCTCTCTGTGTGTGTGTGTGTGTGTGTGTATACTGGGAACATGTTCTCTGCCATCTGCAAGATACACATAGGGTGTACATTTGGCAACCAATCAAATAGACTGGGATGCTATGCAGTCTTTTTTCTGTGCCAATTCTCAGTGTGTTTTTGCCATCTTAACCTGTGTTGTATCAGCCTGTACAATGAAGGTCTTTACTTTCTTATGATATTTTTTGGAGTAAACTTTCTGGGTCTCACTTAGGCAGCATTCTTTGTACTTTATTGTGGGGATGCCTCTTGCATCTTATTGATTTGAGATATTATTAAGATATGTCTCCTAACAGGCAAGTGATAAATCTTTTAAATTGGAAAAACTTCTAAACTGATAAATGTTTAAGAACAAACAAATTAGAGAGTGGGAAATATATATATATATCGGCTTTCTTAATAGCTCAGCTGGTACAGAATCCACCTGCAATGCAGGAGAACCCAGTTCAATTCTTGAACCAGGAAGATCCCCTGGAGAAGGGATAGGCTACCCACCCCAGTAATTTTGGGCTTCCCTGGTGGCTCAGATGATAAATAATCTGCTTGCAATGTGAGAGAGCTGGATTCCTCCCTGGCTCAGGAAGATTCCTTGAAGGAGGGCATGGCAACCCACTCCAGTATTTTTGCCTGGAGAATCCCCATGGACAGAGGAGCCTGGCGAGCTGCAGTCCACGGTGTTGCAAAAAGTTGGACATGACTGAGTGAATAAGCACACACGCATTGTTCAACTTAGTTTACTATGGTCCTTTGTATTTGTGCAAACTCCTAATGGACAGAGAAGCCTGGAGGGCTACAGTTCATGGGGTCACAAAGAGTCAGACATAATTGAGTGATTAAGCACAGCACAGTATAATAGTCAACCTAACAACTACTTTAATTTAAAGCAAACAAAAAAAAAAAAAAACAATTTGGGAAGCCTTATTTCTGGTGTCTGCTTCCACTCAATGGGTCCTAGAGATGCCAGTAAAAGTATTAGAATAATTAGTGTTAATTAAGTTTATTAACAAGGAAATAAGAAACAACTAAAGGGAATAGAAGACAACCTGGCAGAAAAGTAGGAGGACATGGAGTTCATATCTCCCCACAAATGCATCAAGAATACATCTGCAAGTTGAACAATTCTCACCAAACAGAGGACCTCAGACACCTAAAAGGACATGAAAGATCCCTACATAACTGGGTAGGAGGAAAGAGTTAGGGGAAAAAAGAGGAGAGGAAGCAGGATAGGGCCTTAAGCCATAAATGGAAGAGCTGAAGGAGAGTAGAGTGCGCTTCTTTCACCTGAAGAAGGCCCCTCACCAGTGAGAAGATCAATTGAGACAGAAGAGGAACTTCAAGGGTTATTGAAGGAGAGTACAGCAACAGATCTGTGGCAGACAGGACAAAGTGAGACCTACACAGATTGTCTGTATCCTAGCCCTGCACACCCCAACCTAAGACATGTGTATGCTGGTGCAGATGAGAACTGGAACTTGAGGTTTGGAGAGAAAACTCTGGGAGAGGACTGACTGCTGTTGGCTGGAAAGAGAAGGCCTGAGGGAATAAGAGTGAAGAGGCCTGTAATTGGGAAGGCTTGTGGAGGAAACCATGACTGCCATAGAAGCAGAGTGCCATTATTAAATGACATGCAAGGAACAGAGTCACCATTGCAACCTCTCTTCACATGCACCAGCTCCTGCTCCCCAAGGCACTAGGAGGGGCCACCACCAGGGCCAGCTCTCTCATGCCTGCAGTTGTTGGCCTTTCCACTTACTTCATTGCCTCTGGGCTGGCTCACACATGTCCTTGGCCAGGTAGCAGGAAGGGCCCTGCCAGGATTGACTCTCCTGTGCCTGCTGGCTCCCACATGAATATTCAGGACTGATTTCCTTTAGGATGGACTGGTTGGATCTCCTTGCAGTCCAAGGGATTCTCAAGAGTCTTCTCAAGAGTTTTCTCCAAAGCCACAGTTCCAAAGCATCAATTCTTCAGTGCTCAGCTTTCTTTATGGTCCAACACTCACATCCATACATGACTACTGGAAAAACCACAGCTTCAACTAGACAGACCTCTGGTGGCAAAGTAATGTCTCTGCTTATTAATATGCTGTCTAGGTTGGTCATAGCTTTTTTTCCAAAGAGTTAATGTCTTTTAATTTCATGGCTGCAGTCACCATCTACAGTGATTTTGGAGCCCAACAAAATAAAGTCTGTTACTGCTTCCATTGTTTCCACATCTATTTGCCATGAAGTGATGGGACAGGATGCCATGATCTTAGTTTTTTGAATGTTGAGTTTAAAGCCAGCTTTTTCACTCTCCTCTTTTACTTTCATCAAGAGGCTCTTCAGTTCCTCTTTTCTTTCTGCCATAAGAGCGGTGGCATCTGCATATCTGAAGTTATTGATATTTCCCCTGACAATCTTTATTCCAGCCTGGCATTTCCCATGATGTACTCTGCATATAAGTTAAATAAGCAAGGCAACAATATATAGCCTTGACATACTCCTGTCCCAATTGGAGCCAGTCCAGTGTTCCATGTCTGGTTCGAACTGTTGTTTCTTGATCTACATACAGGTTTCTCCGAAGGCAGGTTAGGTGGTCTGGTATTCCCATCTCTTGAAGAATTTTCCACAGTCTGTTTTGATCCACACAGTCAAAGACATTGGTGCAGTCAGTAAAGCCAAAGTAGATGTTTCTCTGGAACTCTCTTTCTTTTTCTATGATCCAATGGGTGGCAACTTGGCCTCTGGTTCTTCTGCCTTTTCTAAATCCAGCTTGAACATCTGGAAGTTCATGGTTCATGAACTATTAAAGCCTCACTTGGAGAATTTTGAGCATTACTTTTCTAGCATGTGAGATGAGTACAATTGTGTGGTAGTTTGAACATTCTTTGGCATTGGCTTTATTTGGGATTGGAATGAAAACTGACCTTTTCCAGTCCTGTGGCCACTGCTGAGTTTTCCAAATTTCCTGGCATATTGAGGGCAGCACTTTAACAGCATCATTTCTTAGAATTTGAAATAGCTCAACTGGAATTCCATCACCTCCACTAGCTTTGTTCATAGTGATGCTTCCTAAGGCCCTCTTGACTTCGCATTCCAGCATGTCTGGCTCTAGGTGAGTGATCACACCATCGTGGTTAACTGGGTCATGAAGATCTTTTTTGTATCATTCTTCTATGTATTCTTGCCACTTGTTCTTAATATCTTCAGCTTCTGCTAAGTCCATACCATTTCTGTCCTTTATTGTGCCCATCTTTGCATGAAATGCTCCCTTGGTATCTCTGATTTTCTTGAAAAAATATAAATGCACATTTTCATGACCTTAAGTTTGGAAGTGGATTTTTAGATATGATGCAAAAACATAAACAATAAAACAAAACTAGAAAAAAATATAATTCCTCAAAGTTAAAAACTTTGCACTTTAAAAGATACTAAAATTAAAGTACCCTTATGGCAGAAAGCAAAAAAGAACTAAAGAGCCTCTTGATGAAAGTGAAAGAGGAGAGTGAAAAAGTTGGCTTAAAACTCAGCATTCAGAAAACTAAGATCATGGCATCCTGCCCCATCACTTCATGGCAAATAGATGCGGAAACAAAGGAAACAGTGAAAGGTTTTATTTTGGGGTGATCCAAAATCACTGCAGATGGTGACTGCAGCCATGAAATTAAAAGATGCTTGTTCTTTGGATGAAAAGCTATGACCAACCTAGACAGCATACTAAAAAGCAGAGATGTTACTTTAACAGCAAAGGTCTTTCTAGTCAAAGCTATGGTTTTTCCAGTAGTCATGTATGGATGTGAGAGTTGGACTATAAAGAAAGCTGAGCGCTGAAGAATTGATGCTTTTGAACTGTGGTGTTGGAGAAGACTATTGAGAGTCCCTTGGACTGCAAGGAGATCCAAACAGTCCATCCTAAAGGAAATCAGACCTGAATATTCATTGGAAGGACTGATGCTGAAGCTGAAAGTCCAATACTTTGGCTCTCTGATGCAAATAACTGACTCATTGGAAAAGACCCTGATCCTGGGAAAGATTGAAAGCAGGAGGAGAAGGGAACGAAAGATGATCATATGGTTGGATGGCCTCACAAATGCGATGGGCATAAGTTTGAGTAGGCTCGGGAGTTGTTGAAGGACAGGGAAGCCTGGCATGCTGCAGTCCATGGGGTCACAAAAAATTGGACACGACTGAGCCACTGAACTGAACTGAGCTGAAAAATAAAATGAAATAGACAATCCACATAACAAGAGAATTTTTACAAGTCATATACCTGTTATACCTAGTATCTAAAATGTGTAAAGAACTAAATATATTACAACTCAAAGTAAAAGAGAAATAATTTAATTTTTAAATATGCAAGGATGCTAATAGACAATTACCAAAGAAGATATGCAATTGTCTATTAGTTGATGAAAATGTGCTCAACATCATTAGCGAACTCGGATTAGTAAAATGCAAATTAAAACCACAGTGAGATGCCTCTTCACATATTTTATAGTGACTATAGTAAACAGCAGCAACTCTGGTGAGGATGTGGAGATATTGGAACCTTTATATATCACTGAAGATGATGTAAAATGGTGCATCCACTATGAAAAATATAGTGGTGGTTTCTCAAAAAGTTAAAAATAGAGTTACAATATGACTCCACAGTTCCACTCTTAGGTATATATATTTAAGAGAAATTAAAATTTATGTCCATACCAAAACTTCTACACAAATTTTCATAGCAACATTATTCATAGGTAGACAAAAATGTCAAGATAGCACAAATGTCCATCAATTCATGAACAGATTAAAAAATATATTTTATCCATATAATGAAATATAATTCATTCATATGAAGCTGTGAGGTGAAGCTGAGAAGGAAGATGGCAGAGTAGGAAACAGTAGGAATCTGGGTCTCTGCACTAGACAAGAATTACACTTTACAAACTGCTGGAGTATCTATTTTGGAACTGCAGATTCTATTAAACAACTGAAGTTTCTAAGGCAAAACACACTGGTAAATTATGATTAATTTCAGTCAATTTCATCCATTAGTGAAAATCCCCAACAGATTTTGTTTTCAGCAACAGCAACAGCAAAAAACCACAAAGCATATAAAGAAACATGAAAGTATAACCTATTTAAATGAAGAAAATAAATCAATGGAAAGCTCCTCTAATGGAGTCCAGATGATGGGATTTTTAAACAGAGACATTAAAACAGTTGTGCTAAAGATGCTCAGAGAGATAAAGGAAGACATGGATAAAAACAGGAAAACAGTGCATTAACAAAGTGAAAATATCAATGCAGAGATAAAATACAGAGAAAAACTGAAAAGAAATGCTGGACTTGAATAATACAATGACTAAGATGAAAAATCACCTACAGGCTTCAAAGCAGATTTAATCAGGGGAAAGAAAAAATCAAACTTGAAGACAGGACAATTGAAATTATCAAGTTTTTAAAAATATATATATATATTTTACTGAAGCATAGTTGACTTACAACGTTTCAAGTGCAGAGCAAAGTGATTCAGTTATATAAAAACACATATATTATTTTTGAAATTATTTTCCATCATAGGTTATTACAAGATATTGACTATAGTTCCCTATGCTATACAATAAACTTTTGTTGCTTAGTGCACATTTATTTTTTAATTTGAAATCTAACATTTTATTCATAATAAGTTAAACAAGTGGGATCAAAATGTCATAAATTTTTTCAGTTCAGTTCAGTTCAGTCACTCAGTCATGAGTTAGGAAAAAATTCATACATTTTCTAATATATATATATTAGAATATATATATTTGATATATATATATTGATATATATATTGATATATTCATATCAAAAATTTCATCATACATGAAAATGTATGAATATATATATAATACATATTTATAAATATGTATTTAAAAAACCTAAGATCATGGCATCTGGCCCTGTTACTTCATGGCAAAAAAAGGGGGAAAAGGTGGAAGTAGTGACAGATTTCCTCTTCTTGGGCTCTGAAATCACTGCAGACAGTGATTGCAGCCATGAAATCAGAAGACATTTGTTTCTTGGCAGGAAAGCTATAACAAACCAAGACTGTCTGTTGAAAAGCAGAGACATTACTCTGTCAACAAAGGTTTGTATAGTCAAGGCTATGGTCTTCCCAGTGGTCACATACCATTGTGAGAGCTGGACCATAAAGAAGGCAGAGTGCCAAAGAATTGATGCCTTCAAACTGTGGTCCTGCAGAAGATTCCTGAGAATCTCTTGGACAGCAAGGAGATCAAACCAGTCAATCTCAAGGGAAATCAACCCTGAGTACTTTGAAGGACTGATGCTGAAGCTGAAACTCGAGTATTTAAGTCATCTGATGAAAAGAACTGACTCATTGGAAAAGTCCCTGATGCTTTTGAACTGTAATGATGGAGAAGACTCTTGAGAATCCCTTGGACAGCAAGGAGATCAAACCAGTCAATCCTAAAAGAAATCAACTCTGGATATTCATTGGGAGGATGGATGCTGAAGCTGAAACTCCAATAGTTTGGCCACCTGATGTGAAGAACTGACTCATTGGAAAAGACCCTGATGCTGGGAACAATTGAAGGCAGGAGGAGAAGGGGGCAACAGAGGATGAGATGATTGGTTGGCATCACTGACTCAATGGACATGAGTCTGAGCAAGCTCCAGGAGATGGTAAAGGACAGGGAAGCCTGGCATGCTGCAGTCCACAGAGTCTTAAAGACTCAGACATGAGTGAGCAACTGACCAACAACAATCACAAGCCTATCAGGCTTCCTTGGTAGCTCAGATAGTAAAGAATCTGCCTGCAATGTGGGAGACCCAGGTTCGGTCCCGGGTTAAGAAGATCTCCTGAAGAAGGAAATGGCAATCCACTTCAGGATTCTTGCCTGGAAATTCCCATGGACAGAGGAGCCTGGTGAACTATAGTCCATGGGGTTGCAAAGAGTCAGACATAACTTAGCATCAAACACTTTCTTTTCAGTGTATTATTCTTCATTGTTTGTTCTTTAGTGATTCTAAATCTTTGGTAAACATTTCCTGCATCTTCTCAGTTGTTACCTCCACTCTTTTCCCAAGATCCTGAATCATCTTCACTATCGTTATTTTGAGTTATTTTTCTGAAACATTACCTATCTTCACTTCATTTAGTGTTTTTCAGGGGTTTTGTCTTGCCCCTTCATCTGGGACATGACTTTATGCTTTTTCATTGTGATTAACTTTCTGTAATATGGTTTTTGTTTTAGCCTCTGTGAAACTGTGCTTCTTGCTTCTTCTGTCAGCCCTCTGATAGTTGAGGATAGGAGTCTTGTGTAAGCCTCCTGATGGGAGGGAAAGACTGGGTCTTGCTCTAGTGAGCAAGGCCTTACTCAGTAGAGCTTTAATGCAATTATCTGCTGACAGGTGGGGTGGCATTCCCTCCCTGGTATTCTTTTGGCCTGACTAAGACATTCATGAATATCATCAAACAGACTAACACATACATTGTGGCATCCAGAAAGAGAAGAAAAGGGGAAGGCCTGGAAAAGGTTATTTAAAGAAGAATGACTGAAAACTTCTCAAATTTGATGAAATACATGAATCTACAAACTCAAGTGTCTCAGCAAACTCCAAGTAGAATGAAAAGAAAGACACCCACCACCCACACTTAGACACATTATAATCATCTGTAAAAAGTCAAGACAAAAAAAGAATCTTGGAAGCAGAATGGGAGAAGCAACTCATCACATATAATGGATCCTAAATAACTTTATCAACTGATTTCTTACCAAGAATCTTGGAGACAAGAAATCAGAGAGCTGATATATTCAAAGTGATGAAGGAAAGTAATAAACTGTCAACTGAGAGTACTATGTCCAGCAAAACTACCCTTCAAAAATTACTGAGAAATTATACATTCTCAAATAAACAAAAGCTAAGTAGGTTCATTACCACAAGACCTGCCCTGCAAGAGATGCAAAAGGAGGGAATTCATAATATTGAAAATGAAAAAAATACTAGACAGTGGATTGAAGCTGTATGAATAAATAAAGATCCTTGGGAAAGGTAAGCTCATGGACAATTATAAAATCTACTCTTATTGTAATTTTGGCATATAAATCCACTTTTTAATTTACTACAGTATTTGAAAGACAGATATATAAAGCAATTATTTATCTATGTTATTGGACATGCAATGTATTCAGATACAATTTTGACAGCAATCTACAGTTCGTTATCAAATTAGCAATAACATTTTGCACACAATTAGAATAAAAATTTTTACGATTTGCATGTAAACACAAAAGATTCCAAGTAGCTAAAGCAATCCTGAAAAAGAAAAATGGAGCTTGATAAATCAGACTCCCTGACTTCAGGGTATACTCCAGTGCTGCAGTAACCAAGACAGTATGGTACTGGCACAAAAACATAAATATAGATCAATGTGATAGGATAGAAAGTCCAGAAATAAACCGATGTACCTATGGTCACCTGATCTTTGACAAAGGAGACAAGAATATACAATGAAGAAAAGACAGTCTCTTCAATAAGTGATGCTGGGAAAACTGGACAGCTATATGCAAAAGAAGGAAATTAGAACACTCTCTAACATCATACACTAAAATAAACTCAAAATGGATTAAAGATTTAAACTTAAGGTCAGATACTATTAAAAAAACTCTTAGAGGAAAATACAGGCAGAACAGTCTTTGACATAAATCATGGCAAGATCTTTTTTGACTCACCTCCTAGAGTAATGAAAACAAAAACAGAAAGTAAAAATAGGGCCTAATCAAACCTAAAAGCTTTTGCATAGCAAATGAAACCATAAAAAAGAGGAAAAGACAACCCTCAGAATGGAAGAAAATTTTTGCAAATGAAGCAACTGACAAAGGATTAATCTCCAAAATAGTCAAACATCTCATGCAACTCAATATCAAAACAATCAAACAGTCCGATCAAAAGACGTGTAGAAGACCTAAATAGACATTTCTCCAAAGATAACATACAGATAGCCAAGAGGAACATAAAAAGACGCTCAACACTCCACTAATTATTAGAGAAATGCAAGTCAAAACTATGACCTCACATTGGTCAGTGTGGCCATCCTCAAAACATCTCACTGTTGGTGAGAATGTAAACTGATACAGCCACTATGGAGAACAATAAGGAGGTTCCTTAAAATATGGAACTACCATATCACCCAACAATCCCACTTCTGAGCATGTATCATGGAGGAAACCAGAATTCCAAAAGATATATATACTGTGATGTTTATCTCAACACCATTTACAATAGCCAGGACATGGAAGAAACCTAAATGTCCACCAACAGAGGAATGGATTAAAAAAAGATGTAGCACATCATATACAATGGCATCTTTCTGAACCATAAAAAGGAAAAAAAAAAAATGTTCCATTTGTGGTGTCATCGATGGATCTAAGAACTGTCATACAGAGTGAAGTAAGTCAGAAAAGCAAATATCATATATTAATGCATATATGTGGAATCTAGAAAAAATGGTACAAAAGAACCTATTTGCAATGCATAGAGTCACAGTCACAGAGAACAAATGTATCAACACCAAGAGGGCAAATCACAGCAGGATAAATTGGGAGATTGGGATTGACATATATAGACTACTATCTATAAAATAGCTAATGAGAACCTACTGTATAACTAAGGGAACTCTACTCAATGCTCTGCAGTGACCTAACTGGGAGGGAAATAAAAAATGAGGGGATATACATGTATATAGCTGATTCACTTTGTTGTGCAGCAGGAACTAACACAGAATTGAAAAGCAACTATACACCAATAAAAATTTTGAAAAATGAAAGCATCGAAAAGGTATTCCATACAAACAATAACAACAGAGAGCTGGAGGGGCTATCCTAACCTGTGAGAAAATAGAGTGTAAATGAAAAAATATTATGAGACAAAGAAGGACACTATATTTTAATAAACAACTTAGCACAGTAAAAGGTAAAATTCTAAGCATTAACAGACCTAACAAACGGCCTTCAAATATAGGAAGCAAACCTTGATTGAAGTGAAGGGAGGGATATTTCTTTAATGATAGCTGGAAACTTCAATACCTAACTTTCAATAACAGATATGATAGAAGAAATAGACAGAAGCTCAGTAAGGAAATGGTGGACTCGAGCAATACAACAAATCAACCAGACTTAGATATATGCAGGACAGTCTACCCAATAACAGAATACACAATCTTTTCAAATGCATACAGGACATTCTCCTAGATAGATCACAGATTAGACCACAAAAGAAGTCCCAATATGTTTCAAAGATGGAATTCAGTCAAAGTATCTTCGATGATGAAATTGAGTTAGAAGTAAATAACAAAAAGAAAACTAAAATTTCACAAAAAATTTATACATTAAACAACACACTTAAGAACAACAAGTAGGGCAAAGGAGAAATCACAATAAAAATTAAAAATGCTTAAGGGCAAATGAAAACAAAAGCACAGCATAAAGATACAGTATGCAAGAATATCAGTGCTCAAAAGGAAATTGATAGCCGTAAATGTACACATTAAAAAAGAAGAAATCAGTACTATAACATTATATATTTGAAGGAACTAGAGAAAGAAGAGTGAACCAAACCAAAGCTGGCAGAATAAAGGAAATAATAAAGATTAGAGCAGAACTAAATAGAAGAGAAATTACAAAACAATAAAATCAATGAAATCGAAAGCTGTTTCTTTGAAAAGATGAACAAATATTGCAAACTTCTATCTAGACTGGAATTAAAAAGAGAAAACATCACATAATTAAAATTAGAAATGAAATACTGAACATTACTATTGATCTTCAGAGATAAAAAATAATTCTAAGAGAATACTATGAACAGTTTTGTGCTAGCACATTGGATAAACTAAAAGAAATAAGCAAATTCCTTGACTCACACACATTAGCTAAACTGATTCAAGAAGAAATAGAAAATTTCAATAGACCTGTAACCATTAGAGATTGAAAGAGTAATCAAAATTTCCCAACAAATAAAAGCCCTGGACTGGATAGTTTCACTGGTGAATTCAACTAAGCAGTTAAAGAATAATACCAATCATTCACAACTTATCTAAGAATTGAGGAAAAAGAAACACTTCCTCATTTTATGAAACCAGTCTTACACAGATACCAAAACCAAATAAAGACATTACAAGAATAGAAAATTGGGGGGGGGGGCGGTCTTAGGATGGCAGAGGAATAGGATGGGGAGACCGCTTTCTCCCCCACAAGTTCATCTAAAGAACATTTGAACACTGAGCAAATTCCACAAAACAACTTAGGAATGCTGGCAGAAGATATCAGGCACCCAGAAAGGCAGCCCATTGTCTTCTAAAGGAAGTGGGACAACATATAAAAGATAAAAAGAGAGACAGAAAATGTAGGGACAGAGATCTGTCGTGGGAAGGGAGTCTTAAAAAAGAGAGACGTTTCCAAACACCAGGAAACACTCCCTCCGGTGGGTCTATGGCGAGCCTTGGAATCTCAGAGGGCAAAATAACCAGGAGGAAAAATAAATAAGTAAGTAGACAATTAAAACCCACAGGCTACGTGCCTAACAGAAGCTCCTAGTGGAGCAGCAGCCCAGAAGCTCGCATCCACCACTAGCAAGTGGGGGCTGGACAGGGAGGCGCAGGCTACATTGTTTAGTGTAAGGACTGGGCCTGAATGCCCCGAGGGCAATCTGAGGTAACTAACTTGAGATAGCAACCGAGACTGTGGGATAGCTATCCTGTGAAAAGCCCTAACCTAAGACACTGCCAGGCCGGATCACAGAACAAAGGACTAAGCAGAACTAGCCAGCTGCAAAACAGCCATCCCCCACAGGAGACAGGCAGGCGAGTGCAGCCAGAGCCAGAAGAGGGCAATCGCGGCCCCAGAGAGGCATCCGATGCCAAACTGCAAGCAAACTTCTCTGCTAACCAAGACTTCTTGGGATTCTGGACGGTTGACATCCACTGGGAGTGTTGCAGCCAGAGATCAGCTCCACAGAAGGGATATACGGCACACCTGAGAAGGCACGCCCGTTGTATGCCCAGAAAACCGAGCGGCTGGGACAGGGGAGGTGATAAAATGCAGCCTTAAACTGGGGGTGACTGCGCTTGCCAAGCACCCGGTCACCTGAGCTGCTTGGACCTGGGAAGGGCACAAAATGCAGACCCAACAGAATCTGCGCCTTTGTGGAGTACCCGAGAACCTGAACCTAAGCGGCTTAGACCTGGGAAGTGCATGCAACCCAGGGCCCACCTCAGACAGTTCCTGGCAGAGCAACCTAGAGCCTGAGCAGTATAGACTGGGAAGGCGCACATGCCATGAGCGGAGGCAAACCCAGTGCTGCTGAAACACTGCAAGCACTTCCCACACATGCCAGTGATATTTGTTTGCAGTATTCCTCCCTCCCCACAGCACGACTGAACAAGTGAGCCTAAAAAAAGTGATGACCACTGCCCCCCTTGTGCCAGGGCAGAAATTAGACACTGAAGAGATCATCAGACAGAAGAAGCTAAAATAAACAGAGGGAACTGCTTTGGAATGACAGGTACAATAGATTGAAACCCTGTAGTTAGCACTGACTACATAGGAAGGGGCCTATAGGCCTTGAGAACTATCAGCCGGATCAAGGAGCTATCTGAAAATGAACTGACCCCATAATGCCCACAACAGCTCCAGAGAAAGTCCTAGATATATTTTTACAATTATCATTTTTATTTTTTTTATTTTTAAGTCCTCTATTACTCCTTTAAGTTTCATTTTTATAACCTACTATTACATTACCAAAAAAAAGACCCATTTTTTTTTTACTTTTTTTAAAGTATGACAGTTTATTTTTATTTATTTTTTTTCCCATTTACTTTTATTAGTTGGAGGCTAATTACTTTGCAATACTGTAGTGGTTTCTGTCATACATTGACATGAATCAGCCATGGATTTACATGTATTCCCCATCCCATCCCCCCTCCCACCTCCCTCTCCACCTGATCCCTCTGGGTCTTCCCAGTGCACCAGCCCCGAGCACTTGTCTCATGCATCCAACCTGGGCTGGTGATCTGTTTCAGCCTTGATAATATACATGTTTTGATGCTCTTCTCTCAAAACATCCCACCCTCGCCTTCTCCCACAGAGTCCAAAAGTTTGTTCTGTATATCTGTGAAAAGACCCAATTTTTAAAGGAAACTTCATATATATATATTTTATAATTGTTGTGGCTTTTTTTTAAACATTGTATTTTTGAGAATCTAACCTCTACTCTAGATTTTTAATCTTTGCTTTTTGGTATTTGTTATCAACTTTGTACCTTTAAGTACCCAATCTTCAGTACCCATTTTTACTTGGGAGCGTGATCACTGGCCTGATTGCTCTCTCCCCCTTTTGACTCTCCTTTTTCTCCAGCAGGTCGCCTCTATCTCCCCCTCCCCCTTTTCTTCTTTACCCAACTCTATGAATCTCTTGGTGTGTTCCGTGCTATGGAGGATACTTAGGAACTGATTACTGGATGGATCTGTCTCTCTCCTTTGGATTCCTACTTTCCTCCTCCTGGCCACCTCTGTCTCCTTCCTCCATCTTCTCTTCTCTGTGTAACTTTGTGAAAATCTCTGAGGGATTCAGACTGTGGAGAGCACATAGGGCAGTGATTACTGGCTAGCTTACTCTCTCCTCTTTTGATTCCCCTTCTTCACCTCGTGGTCACCTCTATGTCCCTCCTTCCTCTTCTCTTTTCCTTGTAACTCTGTGAACTTCTCTGGGTGTCCCTCACTGTGGAGAAGCTTTTCATCATTAACCTAGATGTTTTATCATTGGTGCTGTATAGATGGAGAAGTCTTGAGGCTACTATAAGAATAACACTGAGAACCAGAGGTAGGAGGCTTAAGTCCAAATCCTGAGAACACCAGAGAACTCCTGAACACAGGGAACATTAATCAATAGGAGCTCATTAAATGCCTCCATACCTACACTGAAATGAAGCACCACTCGAGGGATGACATACAACACAAATTCTCCAGTAACACAGGAACATAGCCCTGAGCTTCAATATACAGGCTGCTCAAAGTCACACCAAATCCATTGACATCTCAAAACTCACTACTGGACAATTCATTGCACTCCAGAAAGAAGAAATCCAGCTCCACCCACCAGAGCACCGACACAAGCTTCCCTAGCCAGGAAACTTTGACAAGTCACCCACCCAACCCCACCCACAACCAGGAACCTCCACAATAAAGAGGAACCACAAACTGCTGGAATACGGAAAGGCCACCCCAAACACAGCAATATAAACAAGATGAAAAGTCAGAAATACCCAGCAGATAAAGGAACAGGATAAATGCCCAAGAAACCAAACCAAAGAGGAAGAGATAGGGAATCTACATGATAAAGAATTCTGAATAATGATAGTGAAAATGATCCAAAATCTTAAAAACAAAATGAGGTTACAGATAAATAGCCTGGAGACAAGGATTGAGAAGTTGCAAGAAAGGTTTAACAAGGACCTAGAAGAAATAAAAAAGAGTCAATTAAAAATGAATAATGCAATAAATGAGATCAAAAACACTCTGGAGGGAACCAACAGTAAAATAACGGAGGCAGAAGATAGGATAAGTGACGTAGAAGATAGAATGGTAGAAATAAATGAAACCGAGAGGAGGAAAGAAAAGAGAATTAAAAGAAATGAGGACAACCTCAGAGACCTCTGGGACAATGTTAAACGCTCCAACATTCAAATCATAAGAGTCCCAGAAGAAGAAGACAAAAAGAAAGACCATGAGAAAATACTTGAGGAGATAATAGTTGAAAACTTCCTTAAAATGGGGAAGGAAATAGTCACCCAAGTCCAAGAAACCCAGAGAGTCCCAAACAGGATAAACCCAAGGTGAAACACCCCAAGACACATATTAATCAAATCAACAAAGATCAAACACAAGAAAAAATATTAAAAGCAGCAAGGGAAAAACAACAAATAACACACAAGGGGATTCCTATAAGGATAACAGCTGATCTTTCAATAGAAGCTCTTCAGGCCAGAAGAGAATGGCAGAACACACTTAAAGTGATGGAAGAAAATAACTTACAGCCCAGATGATTGTACCCAGCAAGGATCTCATTCAAATATGAAGGAGAAATCAAAAGCTTTACAGACAAGCAAAAGCTGAGAGAATTCAACACCACCAAACAAGCTCTCCAACAAATGCTAAAGGACAGGAAACATAGAAAGGGTGTATAAACTCGAACCCAAAAAACAACAAAGTAAATGGCAATGGGATCATACTTATCAATAATTACCTTAAATGTAAATGGGTTGAATACCTCAACAAAAAGACAAAGACTGGCTGAATAGATATAAAAACAAGACCTCTACATATGTTATCTACAAGAGAGCCACCTTGAACCAAGGGACACATACAGACTGAAAGTGAAGGGCTGGAAAAAGATATTCCATGCAAATAGAGACCAGGAGAAAGCAGGAGTAGCAATACTCATATCAGATAAAATAGACTTTAAAACAAAGCCTGTGAAAAGAGACAAAGATGGACACTGCATAATGATAAAAGAAGATATAAAAGATATAAAAATCATAAGATATAAATCATAAGATATAAAAAATCATAAGATTTTTTATAAAGATAAAAAAAATCATAAGATATAAAAATCATAAATATATATGCACCCAACATAGGAGCACTGCAATATGTAAGGCAAATGCTAACAACTATGACATGGAAAATTAACAATAACACAATAATAGTGGGAGACTTTAATACCCCACTCACACCTAAGGATAGATCAACTAAACAGAAAATTAACAAGGAAACACAACCTTTAAATGATACAATGGACCACTTATTCCTACTTGATATCTATAGGATATTTCAACCCAAAACAATAAGTTTCACCTTTTTCTCAAGGGCACATGGTACCTTCTCCAGGATAGATCACATACTGGGCTATAAATCTAGCCTTGGTTAATTAAAAAAACAACAACAACAACAACAAAAAACTAAAACCATTCCAAGCATCGTTTCTGACAACAATGCAGTAAGATTAGATATCAATTACAGAAGAAATACTATTAAAATTCCAATATATGGAGGCTGAACAACACGCTGCTGAATAACCAACAAATCACAGTAGAAATCAAAAAAGAAATCAAATATGCATAAAAGTGAATGAAAATGAAAACACAACAACCCAAAACCTATGGGACGCTGTAAAAGCGTGCTAAGGGGAAGGCATACCTCAAGGAACAAGAAAAAAGTCAAATAAATAACCTAACTCTACACCTAAAGCAACTAGAGAAGGAAGAAATGAAGAACCCCAGGGTTTGTAGAAGGAAAGAAACCTTAAAAATTAGGGCAGAAATAAATACAAAAGAAACAAAAGAGCCCATACTAAAAATCAACAAAGCCAAAAGCTGGTTCTTTGAGAAGATAAATAAAATTGACAAACCATTAGCCAGACTCATGAAGAAACAAAAGGCAAAGAATCAAATCAACAAAATTAGAAATGAAAATGAAGAAATCACAACAGACAACACAGAAATACAAAGGATCGTAGGAGCTACTATCAGCAACTATATACCAATAAAAGGGACAACTTGGAAGAAATGGACAAATTCTTAGAAAAGCATAACTTTCCAAGACTGAACCAGGAAGAAATGGAAAATCTTAACAGAACCATCACAAACAAGGAAATCGAAACTGTAATCAGAAATCTTCCAGAAAACAAAAGCCCAGGACCAGAAGGCTTCACAGTTGAACTCTACCAAAAAATTTAGAGAAGTGGTAACACTGATCCTACTCCAACTCTTCAGGAAATTGCACAGGAAGGTAAACTTCCAAGTTCATTCTACAAGGCCACCATCACCCTAATACCAAAACCTGACAAAGATGCCACAAAAAAAGAAACCTACAGGCCAATATCACTGATGAACATGGATGAAAATATCCTCAACAAAATTCTATCAAACAGATTGCAGCAACATATTTAAAAGATCATACATCATGACCAAGTGGGCTTTATCCCTGCCATGCAAAGATTCTTAAATATCCACAAATCAATGTAATACAGCATATTAACAAATTTAAAGATAAAAACTGTATGATTATCTCAATAAATGCAGAGAAAGCCTTTGAGAAAATTCAACATCCATTTATGATAAAAAAAAAAAACCTTCCAGAAAGCAGGAATAGAAGTAATATACCTCAACATAATAAAAGCTATATGTGACAAACCCACAGCAAACATTATCCTCAATGGTGAAGAATTGAAAGCATTTTCCTTAAAGTCAGGAACAAGACAAGGGTGCCCACTCTCACCACTAGTATTGAACATAATTTTGTAGTTTTTGCCATAGCAATCAGAGTAGAAAAAGAAATAAAAGAATTCAGATTGGAAAAGAAGAGTAAAACTCTCACTGTTTGCAGATGGCATGATCCTCTACGTAGAAAACCCTAAAGACTCCACCAGAAAATTACTAGAGCTAATCAGTGAATATAGTAAAGTTGAAGGATATAAAATTAACACACAGAAATCCTTTTCATTCCTATACACTAACAATGAAAAAGCAGAAAGAGAAATTAAGGAAACAATTGCATTCACCATTGCAATGAGAAGAATGAAATATTTAGGAATTGTCTACCTAAAGAAATGAAAGACCTATATATAGAAAACTATAAAACACTGATGAAATAAATTAAAGAGGACACTAATAAATGGAGAAATATACCATGTTCATGGGTCAGAAGTATCAATATAGTGAAAATGAGTATACTACCCAAAGCAATCTATGGATTCAATGCAATCATTATCAAGGTACCAGTGGTATTTTTCACAGAACTATAACAAGTAATTTGACTTTTTTTAAAAATTGAAACAACCTAGAATAGCCAAAGGAATCTTGAGAAAGAAGCATGGAACTGGACGAATCAACCTTCCTGACTTCAGGCTATACTACAAAGTTACAGTCATCAAGACAGTATGGTACTGGCATAAAGACAGAAATATAGATCAATGGAACAAAATAGAAAGCCCAGTGATAAATCCATGCACCTATGGACACCTTATCTTTGACAAAGGAGGCAAGACTATACAATGGAGAAAAGAAAATCTCTTTAACAAGTGGTGCTGGGAAAACTGGTCAACTACTTGTAAAAGAATGAAACTAGAACACTTTTTAACAGCATACACAAAAATAAACTCAAAATGGAATACAGATCTAAATGTAACATCAGAAACTATAAATCTCCTAGAGGAGAACATACGTAAAACACTCTCTGACATAAATCACAGCAGGATCCTCTATGACCCATCTCCCACATTAATGGACATAAAAGCAAAAATAAACAAATGGGACTGAATTAAATTTAAAAGCTTTTGTACAACAAAGGAAACTATAAGCAAGGTGAAAAGACGGCCTTCAGAATGGGGGAAAATAATAGCAAACGAAGCAATTGACAAAGAATTAATATAAAAAATATACAAGCAGCTCATGCAGCTCAATTCCAGAAAAATAAATGACCCAATCAAAAAATGGGCCAAAGAACTAAACAGACATTTCTCCAAAGAAGACATACAGATGGCTAACAAACACATGAAAAGATGCTCAACATCACTCATTATCAGAGAAATGCAAACCAAAACCACAATGAAGTACCATTTCATGCTGGTCAGAATGGCTGCTATCCAAAAGTCTATAAGCCATAAATGCTGCAGAGGGTGTGGAGAAAAGGGTACTCTCTTACACGGTTGGTGGGAATGAAAACTAGTACAGCCATTATGGAGAACAGTGTGAAGATTCCTTAAAAAACTGGAAACAGAAATGCCATATGACCTAGCAATCCCACCCTGGGCATACACACCAAGGAATCCAGATCTGAAAGAGGCACGTGTACCCCAATGTTCATCGCAGCACTGTTTTTAATAGCCAGGACATGGAAGCAACCTAGATGTCCATCAGCAGACAAACGGGTAAGAAAGCTGTGGTACATATAAACAATGGAATGTTACTCAGCCATTAAAAAGAATACATTTGAATCAGTTCTAATGAGGTGGATGAAACTGGAGCCTATTATACAGAGTGAAGTAAGACAGAAAGAAAAACACCAGTGCAGTATTCAAATGCATATATATGGAATTTAGAAAAATGGTTATGATAACCCTACATGCGAGACAACAAAAGAGACACAGGTGTATTGAACAGTCTTTTGGACTCTGTGGGAGAAAGCAAGGATGGGATGATTTGAGAGAATAGCGTTGAAACATGTATATTATCATATGTGAAACAGATCACCAGTCCAGGTTCAATACATGAGATAGGCTGGTGAACTGGGATGACCCTGAGGGAAGGGGTGGGGAGGGAGGTAGGAGGGGGTTCAAGATGGGGAACACATGTACACCCATTGTTGATTCATGTTAATGTGTGACAAGATCATTACAACATTGTAAAGTAATTAGCTTCCAACTAATTTTTTTTTTAAAGAAGACTCTTGAGAGTCCCTTGGACTGCAAAGAGATCAAATCTGTTCATCCTAAAGGAAATCAGTCCTGAATATTCATTGGGAACACTGATGCTGAAGCTGAAACTCCAATACTTTGGCCACCTGATGCGAAGAACCGACTCATTGGAAAGATGCTTATGCTAGGAAAGATTGAAGGTGGGAGGAGGAGACAACAGAGGATGAGATGGTTGGATGGCATCATTGACTCGATGGACATGAGTTTGAGTAAGTTCTTGGGCATTGGTGAATGGACAGGGAAGACTGGCATGTTGCAGGCTATGGGGTCGCAAAGAGTCGGACATGAGTGAGTGACTGAACTGACTGAGCATGGCCCTGCCTATCAGAACAAGACCCAGTTTACCTCATAGTCAGTCTCTCTTGTCAGGATGCTTCCACAAACTTCTTATCCTCATTCACCAGAGGGCAGATGGAATGAAAACCACAGTCACAGAAAGCTAACCAAACTGATCATATGGACTACAGCCTTGTCTAATTCAATGAAACTATGAGCCATGCCATGTAGGGCTACCCAAGATGGACGGTCATGGTTGCGTGCTCTGACAAAATGTGGTCCACTGGAGAAGGGAATGGCAAACCACTTCAGTTTTCTTGTCTTGAGAACCCATATACATTATGAAAAGGCAAAAAGATATGACACTGAAAGATGAATTCCCCAGGTTGGTAGCTGAACAGTATAGTAATGGAGAAGAGTGGAGAAAAGAAGGAAGGAAGGAGAAGAAAGAAGAAAGAAAGGTGAAGAAAGAAGAAGAGAAGGTGTCAAAGAAAGAAAGAAGAGATGGAGTCCAAGTGAAAAGAAAGCCCAGTTGTGGATGTGACTGGTAATGGATGTAAAGTTTGATGCTGTAAAGAACAATATTGCATAGGAACCTAGAATGTTAGGTCCATGAATCAACATAATTTGAAAGCAGTCAAACAGGAGATGGCAAGAGTGAACATTGACATTTTAGGAATCAGTGAACTAAAATGGATTGGAATGGGTGAATTTAATTCAGATGATCATTATATCTACAACTGTGGTCAAGAATCTCTTAAAAGAAATGGAGTAGCCCTCATAGTCATCTAAAGATTCCAATGACATACTTGGCTGCAATTTCAAAAATGACAGAATGATCTCTGTTCGTTTCCCAGGCAAACCATTCAGTATCACAGTATTCCAAGTCTATGCCACAACCATTAATGCTGAAGAAGCTGAAGTTGAATGGTTCTATGAAAATCTACAGGAGCTTTGAGAACTAACGCCAAAAAAGAGGTCCTTTTCATTATTGGGAACTGGAATGCAAAAACAGGAAGTCAAAAGATACCTGGAGTAACAGGCAAGTTTGGCTTTGAAGTACAAAATGAAGCAGGGCAAAGGCTAAGAGTTTTGCCAAGAGAATGCACTGGTCATAGCAAACACCCTCTTCCAACAACAAGAGATGACTCTACACACGGGCATCACCAGATGGTCAACACTGAAATCAGATTGATTATATTATTTACAGCCGAAGATGGAGAGGCTCTATACAGTCAACAACAAAAACAAAAAAGATCAGGAGCAGACTGTGGCTCAAATCATGAACTCCTTATTGCCAAATTCACACTCAAATTGAACAAAGTAGGGAAAATGACTAGGAAATTCAGGTGTGACCTAAATGAAATCCCTTATGATTATATAGTGGAAGTGACAAATAGATTCAAGGGATTACATCTGATAGAGTGCCTGAAGAACTATGGACAGAAGTTCGTGACATTGAACAGGAGGCATTGATCAAGATCAACCTCAAGAAAAAGAAATGCCTAAAGACAAAATGGTTGTCTGAGGAGGCCTTACAAATAGCTGAGAAAAGAAGAGAAACTAAAGGCAAAGGAGAAAAGGAAATATATACCCATCTGAATACAAAGTTCCAAAGAATAGCAAGGAGAGATTAGAAAGCCTTCCTCAGTGATCAATGCAAAGAAATAGAGGAAAACATTAGAATTGGAAAGACTAGAGATCTCTTCCAGAAAATTAGAGATACCAAGGGATGTTTCATACAAAGATGGGCACAATAAAGGACTAAAACGTTATGGACATAACAGAAGCAGAAGATATTAAGAAGAGGTGGCAAGCATACACAGAAGAACTATACCAAAAAGACCTTCATGACCCAGATAACCACGATGGTGGTTATGCCTAGAACCAGACATGCTTTGGAGTGCAAAGCCAAGTGGGCCTTAGGAAGCATCACTATGAACAAAGCTAGTGAAGGTGATGGGAATTTCAGCTGAGCTATTTCAAGTCCTAAAAGATGATGCTGTTAAAGTGCTGGACTCAATATGCCAGCAAATTTGGAAAACTCAGCAGTGACTACAGGATGGGAAAAAGGTCAGTTTTCGTTCCAATGAAACTGACTATGCCAAAGCCTTTAACTGTGTGGATAACAACAGACTGTGGAAAATTCTTCAAGAGATTGGAATACCAGATCACTTTACTGGCCTCCTGAGAAATCTGTATGGAATTCAAGAAGTAACAGTTAGAAAGGTACATAGAACAACAGACTTGTTTCAAATTGGGAAAGAGGTAAGTCAAGACTGTATATTGTCACCCTGCTTATTTAACTTACATGCAGAGAACATCATGAAAATGCCAGGCTGGATAAAGCACAGGCTAGAATCAAGATTGCCTCATATATGGAGATGACACCACCCTTATGGCACAAAGCGAGGAAGAACTAAAGAGCCTCTTGAAGGAAGTGAAAGAGGAGAGTGAAAAATCTGGTTTAAGTCTCAATATTCAAAAAACTAATATCATGGCATCTGGTCCCATCACTTCATGGCAAATAGATGGGGAAACAGTGGAAAGAGTGACAGACTTTATTTTGGGGGGCTCCAAAATCACTGCAGATGGTGACTGTAGCCATGAAATTAAAAGATGCTTGCTCTTTGGAAGAAAAGCTATGACAACCTAGGTAGCATATTAAATAGCAGAGACATTACTTTGACAACAGAGTTCTATCTAGTCAAGCTATGATTTTTCCAGTATTAATGTATGGATGTGAGAGTTGGACCATAAAGAAAGCTAAGCAACAAAGAATTTATGGTTTTGAACTGTGGTGTTGGAGAAGACTATTGAGAGTCCCTTGGACTGCAAGGAATCCAACCAGTCAATCCTAAAGGAAATCAGTCCTGAATATTCATTGCAAGGACTGATGGTGAAGCTGAAACTTTGACAACCTGACGCAAAGAATTGACTCAGTGGAAAGATCCTGATGCTGGGAATGATTGAAGGCAGGAAGAGAAGGTGACAACAGAGGATGAGATGGTTGGATGGCATCACTGACTCAATGGACATGAGTTTGAGCAAGCTCCAGGAGTTGGTGATGGACAGCAAAGCCTGGCTTGCTGCAATCCATGAGGTCGCAAAGAGCAGGACACGACTGAGTGACTGAACTGACAGATATTTTCTTGTTAGAGTTCTATTGCTTAATCTCTTACATTTAGTACTTTGATCCGTTTTGAGTTCATTTATGTTTATCACCTGAGATAGGAGTCCAAATTCATTATTTTGCATGTGACTATCTAATTTTTCTAGTGAAATTTGTTGAAGAGACTAAGATTGCCCCCATGGAGTTGTCTTGACATCACTGTCAAAAGTCAGTTGGCCACAAATGAACGTCCTATTCACTTATAAAAACTAAAATATTTCACCTGGTTATTCATCTATAGCCTTTATAAGAAATAGTAAACATTAAAAATTGTATTTAATTCTATGGGTCTTCACGCTATTAATGTTTATATATATATATGTATATATATATATATCATATATACATCTATATATATATAGATAGATATAATGTTAATAATATAGCAGCAGTACCAACAATGATATCAGTGATAATAGCAGTAACCATATATTGGGGTATAATATTTAGCCAATTAAAAGTTCACCAAACTGCCCTGTCAGTCAATCTTTATTTATCTATGTAGACAAGAGACAAAAAAGTTTTTGTTAGTGCCCTACCATTGGCCAGTTAATCATTCATCTCCTTTCGCCCAATGCATAAGGTCAGTTTCATTGCATAAAAGTAGCACTGTTAAAAAAAAAAAAAAAGTAACACCGTTGATCCACCAGAAATGTTTGTGTTCCAGGTGTTCCTATGATGGTTGTCCTGATTACCACTTGGTTTTCTAAATTTTCATACACCAGTTTTTGCATAGTCAATCCCAGAATCTTGCTTCAAGTCAAAATTAAGGTGTTTTATCCCTCATTTTCAATATGTGCTCATTTCTCTTTCTGGAAAAATTAGGCATTTTCCTATTATCCACCCTTCATAATTTCTCCCACTCTTCAGAATCATTAGTTAATGGTTGCACTTGAAATTCAGCATGGCAAAAAGAATTTTGAAAGCATCAGTGAAGTATTTGTGACATGCTTAGTAAAGTTTACTTGTGGGCAGAAAAATTCTCTTATTTTAGGATGTCTTTTTCTCTGGGTTACCCTGAGTAAAATTTCTAGATCATGACAAATTTACAGGCCCCTAGAGAATGGAACTGCCACTCATATGAGCTCTGTGATTCTCTAAGGAAAGTCTAAAGACACAAAAGAGATAACTCACTAGGTGACCTTGAGTAAATTATTTCCACTTTTCTAGACTTTATTTTCCCTACCTTAAAAATGAGGGGATAAGTTAAAGAAATTGTGAAGGTCTTTTCAGTTCTGAGACTGGATTTGTCTATATAGTTACCTACAGGATTCCAGAAGAGCTTGAAAATGGAGAGATGCTTATAAAAGAGGTAAAGAAAAGTTACCAATTCCTTTCCCCAGGGGGAAAAAAAAGAATCTTGCCTTTTCCTTCACACTCTCTCTACTATCAAGGCATTTTTGAGGGGGTTGTGCTGGGTTTTTGTTGCTATTCATGGGCTTCCTCTAGTTGCAGCAAGTGGGGACTACTTTCTAGTTGTGGTGCAAGGGACTCTCATTATGATGCCTTCTCTTGTTGTGGAGCATGGGCTCTAGGGCATGCGGGCTTCAGTAGTTGTGGCACATGGGCTTAGTTGTCCTGCAGCATGTGGGGTTCTCCCAGACCAGGGATTGAATGGATGTTCCCTGTATTGGCAGGTGGATTCTTAACCACTGGACCACCATGTAAGTCCACCAATGTATTCTTGACCCCAAAATAAACATACACATACAAGTATTAGAGGAAGGCAGGCTTGCAGGAACATGGAAGGCTCTAACCTCTGGGCTATTTCTGTTGCTTGGTTCCCAGGGTCCTAGAACAGAAAATCTCTCAAGAGAAAAGGTAGACAGGGCTGTACAGTGCAGTGCCTCTTTCTCCTCCCCTTCAAGGAGAGATGATATTCCCTACTAGCAGGATGGAGGTTGGGTACAGGGGTGCATTAGAGAGCACAAATCCTATATGGAATATTTAAAACAAATCCAAGAAAGGCAATTATAAAGCAATGTCTAGTGGTTCTGTAGCTCAGCTGGTAAAGAATCTGCCTGCAATGCAGGAGACTCCAGTTTGATTCCTGCGTTGGAAAGATCTACTGAAGAAGGGATAGGCCACACACTCCAGTATTCTTGGGCTTCCCTGGTGGCTCAGATGATGAAGAATCAGCCAACAATGAGGGAGACCTGCGTTTGATCCCTGGGTTGGCAAGATCCCCTGGAGGAGGGCATGAAAATCCACTTCAGTATTCTTGCCTGGAGAATCTCCATGGACAAAGGAACCTGGTGGGCTACAGTCCATGGGGTCGCAAAGAGTCAGACATGACTGAGTGACTAAGCATAGCATTGGTTCCAGAGTGGCCAAGCACTAACAAGAAAACAGCCTGGAGTCAGCTTGATGGCCCAAAATAACATTTCTGCATGGGATGGAACAGCAGCAACAAGTCAGAAGTGCGTCCTGCGCAGAAGATTCAGTCTCCCAGCAGCTAGGAAGTTGGGGACTAAGACATCCTGGAAATTAGCAGAGGACAGGATAAAGAGGGAGTTGGTGGAGGTGTGTAAAGAATCAAGTATTTGGGAACAATGCAGGATGACAAGTAGACAATAGTGGGAAGGGAAAGAAAACTCATTCTGATTATATTCCATATATCTGATTCTATACTAGGTATTTTGTGGGTATTATTTCCTCTATCATTCACAACATATTCAGAAGTAATTATAAGACCCCTGTTACTAACATAGAAGCTGAAGAACAAGTTGTGAAATGACTTGACTAAGGTCAGACAAATATGTGTAAAGTTAGGACTCAAAGTCAAATGTACCTGCCTCCAAAAAGCTCCTTTCACACATGAACTTGCTCCTTATCTTTTTAAAACCATAGTCACTTGCTTCCACACTGACTCTCCATCTCTCTTTCGCTGATTGATTCATTTTTTGTTTCATTCATCTATGTAGCAAGCATTTCTTGAGATCCTGTTACTTAGGGGGTATATTCCAGGCACTGTGAACAAAAACAGGTCTTTCATCTAGTCCTAGCCCATGAGGAGCTCCCAGCTAGTGGAGGATTCCAAAGGTAAGTAAAAGAACTTTAATATGTCATAGTCTGTGCTACAGTAAGAGGATTTAAGAGAAAATATGTTGGTATGGGCTCCTCCAGAGAAGTTGATGAGTGTACAGAGTCTTCTGGGATTGAAGTAAGTTCACCAGTTGAAAAAGGGGCAAGAGCACAGAAAATATTACTGTAGTGTGAAAGAATGTAGCGCATTCATGGGCAACAAAATTGTTTGATAGGCTTAGAGCCTAGAGTACAAGAAGATGAGGAAGTAGGGGATGAGGCTGCAGAAATAAACCTTGGTCCAGATTATGGGAGGTTTAAGTACAATTTTTTTATTTAGTCAATAAATATTCATCAAATACTTAATATGCATTAGGTTGAAACAAAGCAAGACACTATGGGGCCTTTCCAGATGTAAGCTTCTCTGAGTTCCCTGCTTAACTTTACTCTCACAGACCTTCTCTGAGGTCCAATTAGAAATTTTAATTAGTTAACAATTACAGAAGTGAGAAAATGCAGAAACTAAGGAAAACAGTTAAGCAAAACAAAATAATAACAGTTTAGTCATAAAAAAAATGAAGAGCCCTTAGTTCCTCCTCAAGGACTATAGATAATATCCTGTGCATATCCTTGAATAATTACATAGAAACTATGCCCCTCCCACACTGGGTGGATTTAATTGACTGCATACTGCTTACAAACATATAGATCATAGGCTGGTGAGAGCAAGAAAATTGATAATTGAGATTCTCACAACATTACCTTGTTACCTCACCACCAATCAATCAGAAGGGTGTCCACAAACTTATCATCAACCAGTAACTTTCACCCCTGATGTTGCCTTTAAAAACCTCTGCATGTAAGCCAAGGGGGAGTTCAAGCTTTTTGAGTATTAGCTGCTCATTCTCCTTGCTTGCTGCTGCTGCTGCTAAGTCGCTTCAGTCGTGTCCGACTCTGTGTGACCCCGTAGACGGCAGCCCACCAGGCTCCTCTGTCCATGGGATTCTCTAGGCAAGAATATAGGAACAGGTTGCCATTTCCTTCTCCATCTCCTTGCTTGGTACCCTGTAGATAAATACTAGACTGTCCTTGACTTTAACCCAATGTCAGTACATTGGCTTTGCTGCATGTGAGACAAGTGAACCCAAGTTCAGTTCGTTAAAAATGTGGGTGACCATAAAAGTGGCAGTGTCCTGAGTGAGAATCTTGCCATAGCACATCAGCCTCTGGCTGGTGGAGGCTCATTGATTCTGTACAGCAGCTGCCTGAGCGCCTTTGCCTCAGGGACAGCCTTGAGCACATGCCTCACACTGGGCATCACTGGCTTACAACCCTTTAGAGTGTGTGTTAAAGGAAACAAAGGGAAAACGAGATAGCAGAGGAGTAGATGGACATGGAGTACATCTCTCTCCACCAATACATCAAGAATACAACTTCAGACACAGAAGTGCTTGCAGAACACCAGCTGAGAACCGGCAGGAGTACCTGACCACCAGAAAAAAAATATACAGAATCACATAAAATTCGGTAGGATGAAAGAGGCAAGGAGAAAAATAAGAGTTAATAGGACTGGACCTGTCCTTGGAAGGTGGGGTAACAGAAGCAGGGGTCTGATCCCCACATTGGGGCAATTGCTTGGACAGAGGAGAAACATTTGAGGCAGAGAGTGAGGCAGCTGATCTGTGACAGTCTCAATGGGATGAGACTCACACAGACAATCCTTGCTGCAGTCATACATACCCCAGACAGAGATGGGGGTCCCCAAGAAGGCACAGAGACTGGGAGCTGGAGTGTAGGGATTATGGAGCAATCCCAGGGCGAGGTCTGCTGTTAACTGCAAGGAAACAGCCCAAGGTGCCAAGAGGGAGGAGTTTGTGGTGGAAACTGCCTGTGGAGGAAAACAAGGCAGCCATGGAGGCAAGGCGATACCCCTGAGTCATGCATAGGGGTTGGAGCCATCACCATAGCCTCTCTCTCCCCACACACCAGTGCTAGCAGCTGAGCAATTGACAGGCTGGCCTTTAAAGCTCCTGAGACACCAAACAACAGAGAAGAAACCCAGCCAGGCGAGCCCTTTTAGTGCCTTATGCACCTGAACGCCAGAGTAGAACCCCAGTCAGGAGGGCACCTTTATGTGTCTGATGCACTGAGCAATAGAGAAGGACCCCATCCAGGGGAGCCCTCTGTACCTAAATGGGCAGAGCAACAGAGGACTAACCCGAGGCTAGGAAAAGACTCCTATAAGACCATAGCTCCTGTAGCTGAGGCAGTCCGTGTCCCTGCACACTTGGCACTGCCAGGGTTCCCAAAAATCAAACAGCTATGCCACTTGTCTATTCAAGGCATGAGCATGAGAATGTGGCAGAGCTGCCTCAGGCTAGAAAAAGTCCTAATACCACCATATCTCCTGTGACAAGAGCCCCATATCTCCTGTGATGTAGCTGGCATGGCCAGGGTCCCCATGATCCAAGCAACTGCACCACCTCCAGGCATTATTCCCACTGGGACAGAGATGTCAGAGGCTAGAGAAAGCCCTGCATCTGTGCACATAGGGTCACTTTGGTCGTGTCCAGCTCTTTGCGAACCTGTGTACTGTGGCCTGCCAAGCTTCTCTGTCTGGGGGATTCTCCAGGCAAGACTACTGGATGGGGATGCCTTAACCTTCTAGAGCACCATATATCCTGCTGCCCTAGTTGCCAGCTCCTCTGAGTACATGGTATTCCCAGGGCCCCTGCGACCCAAGCAACTGTGCTACCCCCACACATGGATTTCACTAGGGCAGACAAAAGTCCTCCAGGGCAGCCTCAGGGGCAAACGCTTGTGGACGATCCATATGCAGAGGTGGAGATAAAACCACAGTTGAAACTCAGGGGCAGAGTGGCTAAGAAAGAGGGCCCAAAACCTTCCCAGAAGCTGCAGATCAAGTCCACCTGATAACTAGGCAGACTCCATGTCCATGGAACATTTAAAAGGACAGTGAGAGCTCCCACAAAAGAAAACGCAGTAGTTCTGAGAGCTGTGGACATTGGAGGCAAGAATACACAGGAGCAGGACCAGATTAGAGTCTGAGCTGCCCCCACAGCAGGTCCAAAGACCATCCCAGTGATAGAGGGCATCCTAGGGAGACAAGGTAGACTGACTCCCAGCGAGGGAAAGTACACTGACAGCAGAGACTCAAGAAAAAACATTTACTATTCTTATATTTTCACTTGATTTGTAGTTGCTTCCAGTTTTTTTTCTTTCTTTGTTTTTCCTTCCTCCCCAACCCCCATTGTTGTAGTTGATCTTTTTTAATACTGTTAAATCTATTTAAACTTTTGAGAATTTTTAAAATCACACTTTATTTCTGTTATATACTTCTGCATCAACATTGGCCTTTTGCAGTTCTGTGGGGTTGTCCTTTTTTCTTCTCTTTTAAAATTTTAATTAAAAATTTAAATTTATTGTAATTTTTTCTATATTTATTCCTTTGTTTGCTTTTCCTACTGTTCTTTTCCCATTGTAGTTAATCTTTAATATATATATAAATCTTCTTTATCTATCTCTATTCAGTTTTGCATTTCTATTCTTCCTTTTCTTTCTTTTTCTCACCATATTTGTTCATTTGTTTTTTTTTTTTTTATTGCTTTATTCCCCAGTTGGCACCTTGCTTTAGTTTTGTTTCTCAGTTTGTGCTTTAGTCAGTTCTGTTTTTAACTTATGGATATAATTTTTTGTTTCCTTTGTTTGCTTGGTCAGTATATTGTACTTCATTTTTGGGGGGGCTGTTTTGGTTTTGTTTAAGGGTGTCTATGTATGTGTGTATACACCATTATTTCAGCTATTATTTGCCTGATTTTGTAATTGCTATTTGTCTTGGGTGCATCTTTGGTTTTTAGTTTTTGTGTATTTGCTTTAATCCCATTTAATGCCATAAGAAACCACCATTGGAATCTCCGTTCCCCAGGCAGAGGTCAAGCCCTGAGCCTTTGGAGTGGGAGCACCGATTCCAAGACCCTGGCTACCAAGGAACTTCTAACACTAAGGAGAATCAAATAGTGAGAACTCCCACAAAGCCAACCACTTGTATACAAGACCCAGTATCACCCAACTGCCAGTAGCACCCTGTGCAGGACATACACCTCATCCAAACAATAAACAAGACAAAAATACAAACTTAACCATCAGCATATAGGATTACCACCTAACTCAGCCTTGCTCATCAGAGGAAAAAAGAAAATCTCACCTCCTCCCATCAGAATGCATGCCCAAGTCATGCCTTACATGAAGCTTACACAAACCACTGGACCAATCATACAATGGAGGAAACCAAAAAGAAGAGAGAATTCAACCTCAAAGCCAGGGAAAAGGAGACCTCAAACACCTAAGTTTAAAAAAAAAAAAGTCAGAGAAATACTGTGCAAATGAAGGAACAACCTAGAAACACACAAGTCCAAATAAATGAAGAGGAAATATGCAACCTACCTAAAAAATAATTTAGAATAATGATATATAGAGATGATCAAGAGTGGAAGAAGATGGTGGAGGCGTAAGACAGGGAGATCACCAGTCTCTGCACAAGCACATCAAAAACTCATCAAAATATGGAACAAGTCCTACAAAGCAACTTCTAGGCAACAGTAGAAGACCCCAGGTCACCAGGGAGGCAGGCTAAACTCGCTAGAATGAGGTTGGAGAGAGGATGGAGACATAAAAAAGAGAAAAGATGGAGAAATTCTGGACAGGAGCTTGTACCCCAAGGGAGAGGAGCAGTGCTGAAGCAGGAAGAGTTCCCATGCCCTGGGAAGCTCCCTCACTGGTGGCCCCAAGGGGGAGCTGACGAATCTCAGGAAACTGGGCAAAGTAGGGACTTAGAAGGAAGAAAACAGAGAAAGTTGCACTTGTCAGCCCATAAACAGCTCACGAACTGTGGCCCCAACCAGATGGCAGGCTCAGGGAACCAAAAGAAGGTCACAGAAGCCCCACGGCACAGAGGGCAGGCCCAGGGTGCTGATAGAGGGGCAGCAGACAAACTTCTACCGCGCACACAAATCACAGGGTGCAAAGGCAGAGGGTGGGCTGGGGAGATGAAAGAACACACAAGCCCCACAACATAAATAGCAGGCCAGTTGACTGAAGCAAGTGCAATAAGTCCTGACATAGAGGGCGGGCCTGGTGAGCCAAGACAAGTGCACACAAGTCCTACTGCACAAACTCAGGGGGCTGAGGGAAGCCCAAACAAGTCTCTGCAGAGGGCAGGGTCAGGGAGCTGGGGAAAGATCTACACAAGCCCCTACCAAGTGAGCTTTGGCCTGCAGTGTAGGGCAGAACTGGGCAACAGAAGCACTGGCAAAGATTCCAGAGACAAGTACAGAGCTAGTGGCAGTGAAGATATGCTAAGAGGGCCAATTCAACATGGCTGCAAAAATAGAGGCTGCAACGTGGCTACATGTCTAACACTGCCAAAGCCAGAAGGACTGCCCAAAGACATATTGAACCTATAGACACCCCAAAAATTACTACTGGACACTGCATTGCCCTTTAGAGAGATGTGTGTGTGTGTGTTAGTCGCTCAGTCATGTCTGACTCTTTGTGACTCCATGGACTGTAGCCCGCCAGGCTTCTTTGTCCATGGGATTCTCCAGGCAAGAATATTGGTGTGGGTTGCCATTTCCTTCTCCAACTAGAGAGATGAGATCCATCTATATCAACCAGAACACAGGTACAAGCTCCCTCAACCAGGAAAACATCACAAGACACTATTCCAACCTCATTCATGGGGGCAGCCTCCACAAGCAAGAACTACGAACTTGAGAAATTTTCTTCCTTATAAATGACAATGTTGATTCCCCTTACATATTTCTACCTTCACATTAGGCTTTTGCAGTGCTGTAGCATTTTTCTCTGTGTTTTTATTGCTAAAAAAACTAATTTTATGATTTTTTAAAAAAATTCTTTTTCACTGTGTTTTTTTTTTTTTTGGTGATTTTTCTGATTGTGTTTTTTATATATACAGCAGCTTTTTTTTTAAATTTTTTTATTAGTTGGAGGCTAATTACTTCACAACATTTCAGTGGGTTTTGCCATACATTGACATGAATCAGCCATAGAGTTACACGTATTCCCCATCCCGATCCCCCCTCCCACCTCCCTCTCCCTCCGACTCCTCTGGGTCCTCCCAGTGCACCAGGCCCGAGTACTTGTCTCATGCATCCCACCTGGGCTGGTGATTTGTTTCACCATAGATAATATACATGCTGTTCTTTTGAAACATCCCACCCTCGCCTTCTCCCACAGAGTTCAAAGGTCTGTTCTGTACTTCTGTGTCTCTTTTTCTTTTTTGCATATAGGGTTATCGTTACCATCTTTCAAATTCCATATATATGTGTTAGTATGCTGTAATGTTCTTTATCTTTCTGGCTTACTTCACTCCGTATAATGGGCTCCAGTTTCATCCATCTCATTAGAACTGATTCAAATGAGTTCTTTTTAAAGGCTGAGTAATATTCCATTGTGTATATGTACCACAGCTTCCTTATCCATTCATCTGCTGATGGGCATCTAGGTTGCTTCCATGTCCTGGCTATTATAAACAGTGCTGCAATGAACACTGGGGTGCACGTGTCTCTTTCAGATCTGGTTTCCTAAGTGTGTATGCCCAGAAGTGGGATTGCTGGGTCATATGGCAGTTTTATTTCCAGTTTTTTAAGAAATCTCCACACTGTTTTCCATAGTGATTGTACTAGTTTGCATTCCCACCAGCAGTGTAAGAGGGTTCCCTTTTCTCCACACCCTCTCCAGCATTTATTGCTTGTAGACTTTTGGATAGCAGCCATCCTGACTGGCATGTAATGGTACCTCATTGTGGTTTTGATTTGCATTTCTCTAATAATGAGTGATGTTGAGCATCTTTTCATGTGTTTGTTAGCCATCTGTATGTCTTCTTTGGAGAAATGTCTGTTTAGTTCTTTGGCCCATTTTTTGATTGGGTTATTTATTTTTCTGGAATTGAGCTGCAGGACTTGCTTGTATATTTTTGAGATTAATCCTTTGTTTGTTTCCTCATTTGCTATTATTTTCTCCCATTCTGAGGGCTGTCTTTTCACCTTACTTAGAGTTTCCTTTGTAGTGCAGAAGCTTTTAATTTTCATTAGGTCCCATTTGTTTATTTTTGCTTTTATTTCCAATATTCTGGGAGGTGGGTTATAGAAGATCTTGCTGTGATTTATGTCGGAGAGTGTTTTGCCTATGTTCTCCTCTAGGAGTTTTATAGTTTCTGGTCTTACATTTAGATCTTTAATCCATTTTGAGTTTATTTTTGTGTATGGTGTTAGAAAGTGTTCTAGTTTCATTCTTTTACAAGTGGTTCCCCAGTTTTCCCAGCACCACTTGTTGAAGAGGTTGTCTTTTTTCCATTGCATATCCTTGCCTCCTTTGTCAAAGATAAGGTGTTCATAGGTTCGTGGATTTATCTCTGGGCTTTCTCTTCTGTTCCATTGATCTATATTTCTGTCTTTGTGCCAATACCATACTGTCCTGATGACTGTGGCTTTCTAGTAGAGTCTGAAGTCAGGCAGGTTGATTCCTCCAGTTCCATTCTTCTTTCTTAAGATTACTCTGGCTATTCGAGGTTTTTTGTATTTCCATACAAATTGTGAAATTATTTGTTCTAGTTCTGTGAAAAATACCGTTGGTAGCTTGATAGGGATTGCATTGAATCTATAGATTGCTTTGGGTAGAATAGCCATTTTGACAATATTGACTCTTCCAATCCATGAACACGGTATGTTTCTCCATCTGTTTGTGTCCTTTTTGATTTCTTTCATTAGTGTTTTATAGTTTTCTATGTATAGGTCTTTTGTTTCTTTAGGTAGATATACTCCTAAGTATTTTATTCTTTTTGTTGCAATGGTGAATGATATTGTTTCCTTAATTTCTCTTTCTGTTTTTTAATTGTTAGTATATAGGAATGCAAGGGATTTCTGTGTGTTAATTTTATATCCTGCAACTTTACTATATTCATTGATTAGCTCTAGTAATTTTCTCAGCAGCTTTTCTTATAGTTGCTTACTGGCAGTGGCCATTCCTGAATATATATAAATCTTTTTCATATATGTCTATTTATCTGTTTCTCTATTTTTTCTTTTCTCTTCCTTTACTATTTTTTTAAATTATTTTTTGTTGAAGGATAATTGTTTTATAGAATTTTGCTGTTTTCTGTCAAACCTCAACATGAATCAGCCATAGGTATGTATATATATATCTCCTACTTTCTGAAACTCCCTCCCATCTCCCTCCCCTTTCCACCCCTCTAGATTGATACAGAGCCCCTGTTTGAGTTTCCTGAGCCATGCAGCAAATTCCCATTGACTATCTATTTTACACACAGTAATATGTTTCCATGTTACTATTTCCATACATCTCACCCTCTGCTCCCTTCTCCCCATGTCCATAAGTCTGTTCTCTATGTCTGCTTCTCCACTGCTGCCCTGTAAGTAAATTCTTTAGTACCATTTTTCTAGATTCCATATATATGTTAGGATATGTTATTATCTTTCATTTTATGACTCACTTCACACTGTATAATAGATTTTAGGTTCATGCATGTCATTAGAACTGACACAAATGCATTCCTTTCTATGGCTGAGTAATATTCCATTGTGTATATATACCACAACATCTTTATCCATTCATTTGTCGATGGACATTAAGGTTGCTTCCATGTTATAGCAATTGTAAACAGTGCTGCAATGAACAACAGGATATATGTGTCTCCTTCAATTTTGGTTTCCTCAGGGTATAAGCCTAGAAGTGGGATTTCTGGGTCATATGGTGGCTTTTTCCTAGTTTTCTAAGGAATCTTCATATTATCTTCCATAGTGGCTGTATCAATTTATATTCCCACCAATAGTGCAAGAGTTTTCTTTTCTTCAAACACTTTCCAGCATTTATTTTCTGTAGACCTTTTTTGTTTGTTATTTAATTGGAGGCTAATTACTTTACAATATTGTAGTGGTTTTTGTCATACAATAACATGAATCCAGCCATGGGTATTTGTAGACTTTTTGATGAGGGCCATTCTGACTGGTATGAGGTGATATCTCATTGTAGTTTTGATTTGCATTTCTAATAATGAGCAATGTTGAGCATCTTTTCATGTGTTTGTTAGCAATCTGTAGGTCTTCTTTGGAGAAAAGTCTGCCTAGGTCTTTTTCCCACTTTTTGATTGGGTTGTTTGTTTTTCTGGTATTGAGTTGTATGAGCTGCTTGTATATTTTGGAAATTAATCCTTTGTCAATTGTTTCATTTGCTATTATTTTCTCCCATTTTGAGGATTGTCTTTTCACTTTGTTTATATCTCCTATTGCTGTGCAAACACTTTTAAGTTTAATTAGGTCCCACTTGTTTACTTTTTTTTTATTTCCACTACTCTAGGAGGTGGGTCATAGAGGATCTTGCTTTAATTTATGTCATCGAATGTTCTGCCTATGTTTTCCTCTAAGAGATTTATAGTTTCTGGTCTTACATTGAGGTTTTTAATCCATTTTGAGAGTATCTTTGTGTACGGTATTAAGAAGTGTTCTAATTTAATTCTTTTACATGTAGCTGTCCAGTTTTCTCAGCACCATTCATTGAAGAGGCTGTCTTTGTCCCATTGTATATTCCTGCCTCCTTTGTAAAAAATACGATACCCATATGTGCATGGGTTTATTTCTGGGCTTTCTGTCTTGTTCCATTGGTCTATGTTTTGTTTTTGTTCCAGTACCATACTGTCTTGATGACTGTAGCTTTGTAGTATAACCTGAAGTTAGGAAGCTTGATCCCTCCCGCTCCATTTTTCTTTCTCAAGACTGCTTTGGCTATTTGGGGTCCTTTGTGTTTCCATATGAATTGTGAAATATGTTGCTCTAGTTCTGTGAAAATTGCCATTGGCAATTTAAAAGGAATCTCATTAAATTGTAGTATAGTCATTTTCACAATATCGATCCTTCCTACTCAGGAGCAAGGAATATCTCACATCTGTTTATGTCATCTTTGATTTCTATCACTAGTGTCTTATAATTTTCTATGTACAGTTTTTTTTGTCACCTTAGGTAAGCTTATTCCTAGATATTTAATTCTTTTTGTTGCAATAGTGAATGGGATTGATTCTTTAATTTCTCTTTCTGATTTTTCATTGTAAGTATATAGAAATGCAAGTGATTTCTGTGTATTGATTTTGTATCCTGCAACTTGCTAAATGCACGGATTAGTTCTAGTAATTTTCCGACCATGCTTTAGGGCTTTCTATGTACGGTATCACGTCATCTGCCAACAGTGAGAGCTTTACTTCTTCTTTTCCAACCTGGGTTTCTTTGATTTCTTTTTCTTCTCTGATTGCTGTAGCTAGGACTTCCAGAACTATGTTGAATAATAGTGGACACCCTTCTCTTGTTCCTGATCATAGGGGGAATGCTTTCAGTTTTTCACCATTGAGAATAATATTTGATGTAGGCCTATCATCTATGGCATTTACTATGCTGAGATAGGTTCCTTCTATGCCCAATTTTTGAAGTTTTTTTGGTTGTTGTTTTTGTTTGTTTGTTTGTTTTTCATTTTTTTTTCATTTATTTTTATTAGTTAGAGGCTAATTACTTTACAATATTGTAGTGGTTTTTGTCATACCTTCCACTTTTTGAAGAGTTTTAATCATAAATAGGTGCTGAATTTTGTCAAAGGCTTTTTCTGCATCTATTGAGATGATCATATGGTTTCTATATTTCAATATGTTAATGTGGTGTATCACATTGATTGATTTCCATATATTGAAGAATGCTTGCATCCCTGGAATAAATCCAACTTGACCATGGTGTATGAGCTTTTTGATGTGCTGCCGAATTCTGTTTGCTAACATTTTGTTGAGGATTTTGGCATCTATGTTCATGAGTGATATTGGTTTGTAGTTTTCTTTTTTTGTGTTGTGTTTGTCTGAATTTGGGTGATGCTGGCCTCATAGAATGAGTTTGGAAGTGTTCCTTCCTCTGAAATTTTTTGAAAGAGTTTTAGAAGAATAGGCATTAGCTTTTCTCTAAATATTTGATAGAATTCTCCTGTGAAGCAACCTGGTCCTGTGCTTTTGTTTTCTGGGAGATTTTTGATCACAGCTTCAATTTCAGTGCTTGCAATTGGGTTGTTCATAATTTGTATTTCTTCCTAGTTAAGTCTTGAAAGATTGAACTTTTCTTAGAATCTGTCCATTTCTTCCAGATTATCTATTTTATTGCCATATAGTTGTTCATAATCGTTTTTATAATCCTTTGTATTTCTGCATTGTCGGTTTTATTCTCCATTTTTTCCTCCACTCTTTCTTTTTTCACCAAGTAAGTTAAATTGTTGAGCTCTCTTTGCTATATTCCCCTGTTGGCACTCTGTTCAGGTTCAGTTTTCCAGATTGAGCATTATCTAACTATGCTTTTAATTGGTCAATATCACTTTTGGTTTCCCTTATTCACCAAGTCAACCTCCTCTACTCTTTTCTTTATAGTTCTTTGGTTATAACAGTGTGTGTGCAAGTGTGTGTATATGTCTCATCATTTCTGTAATTACTTGCATGTTTAGCTTGATCTCTTCCCACTAAAACAAAGACACACAAGAAGTCAACACAAACCACTCAACCAACCTTTCCCTCCAAGAGCAAAAACCAAAAGGAAGAAGAAATACAACCCTATAGACTGAGCACAGGAGACCTGAAGTGGGGCAAGTTAGGGGGGAAAAAATGAAATGACAGCAAAATACAACACAAATTAAAGAACAAGGTAGAAACTCATAAGACCAAATAAACAAAGAGGAAATGTCTACCTGAAAGACAATTCAGAATAATGATAGTAAAGACTCTCAAAGACTTGAAAATAGAATGGAGAAAATGGAAGAAACTATTAACACAATTAACACAATCACCATTTATAGAAGAAATAAAGAATACAAAAGCAGAAATGAATAATGCAATTCCTGAAATTAAAAATACCCTAGAAGGAACTGATAGCCAAATAACTGAGACAGAAGAATGGTTAAGTGATCTGGAAGATAGAAAGGTGGAAATAACTGCTGAAGAGCAGAATAAAAGACAAAGGATGAAAATAATTAAGGATAGCCTCAGAGTTCTTTGGGACAATATTAAACACATCAGCATTGGAGTTATAAGGGTCCCATAGGAAGAAGAAAAAATGAAAGTCACTGAGAATTTTTTTTAAGAAATTGTAGTTGAAAACTTCCCCAACATGGGAAAGGAAATAGTCAATCAAGTCCAAGAAGCACAGAGAGTCCCTTACAGGCTAAACCCAAGGAGAAATGCACGTATTAATCAAGCTAACAGAGATTAAGCACAAAGAAAGAATTTTGAAAGAAGCAAGGGAAAACAACAAGTAACATACAAGGGAAAACCCATACGATTAACAGCAGATCTTTCAGAAGAAACTCTGCAGGCCAGAAGGAAAGTCAGGATGCATTTAAAGTACTGGAAAAAAAATCTACAACCAAGATTACTATATCCGGCAAAAATCACATTCAAAATTGATAGAGTAATCAAAAGCTTTATAGACAAACAAATGTTAAAACAATTTAATACCACCAAACCATCCTTACAACAAATACTAATAGGAATTATAACAGGAATTACATAGCCAGTGAACACAAGCAAAAGGAAAAACCTTCAAAAACAAACCCAAAACAATTAAGAAAATGCCAATAGGAACATATATGTCAATAATGATCTTAAATGTAAATGGATTAAAAGCACCAACCTAAAGATGCAGAATTACTAAATGGATATGAAAACAAGACCCATATATATATGCTGCCTACAAGAGAGCCACTTTAGAACTAGAGACATACACAGACTTAAAGTAAAAGGTTGGAAAAGATATTTCACGTGAATGGAAATCAAAAGAAAGTTGGAGTGGCGATCCTTATTTCAAACAAATTAGACTTTAAAATAAAGGATATTATAAGAGAGAAAGAAGGATACTACATAATGATGAGATAATCAATCCAAGAAGAAAATATAACAATTGTAAATATTAATACACCCAACATAGGAGGATCTCAATACATAAGGCAAACACTAATAGGCATAAGAGGGGAAATCAACAGTAACACAATAATAGTAGGGGACTTTATCACTTCCTTTACACCAATGGACAGATCATTAAAACAGAATCAATAAGGAAACACAAATCTTAAATGAAACATTAGACCAAATGGACCTAACTGATATCTTCAGGACTTTCCATCCAAATGCAGAAAAATACACTTTTTTCTCAAGTGCACATGGAACAATCTGCAGGATAGACCACATCTTGGGCCACAAATCAAGCCTCAGTAAATTTAAGAAAATTGAAATTGTACCAAGTATCTTCTCTGACCACAACACTACAAAACTATCAACTACAGGAAAAAAGCTGCAAGAAATACAAACTCATGGAGATTAAATGATGCACTACTAAATAATGAAGAAGTCACTCAAGAAATAAAAAGGGAAGTCAAAAGATTCTCGGAAACAAGTGACAATGAAAATATGATGTCCCAAAACCTATGGGATTGAGTAAAAGCAGTTCTAACAGGGAAGTTTATAGCAATACAATCCTATCTCAAGAAACAAGAAAAGTATCAAATAGAAAACATAACTTTACATCTAAGGTAGCTTGAAAAAGAACAACAACAACCAAAAAAGCCCCAAAGTCAGCAGAAGGAAAGTCATCATAAAGATCACAGCAGAAATAAATGTAAAAGAAATGAAGTAAACAATAGCAAAGATTAATAAAACTAAAAGTTGGTTCTTTGAGAAGATAAACAAAATTGGCAAAACACTAGACAAACTTATCTAGAAAATAGGGAGAAAAATCACATCAACAAAATTAGAAATCAAAAAGGAAAGGTTACAACAGGCAACACAGAAATATAAAGGCTCATAAGAGAATATTATGAGCAACTATATGCTAATAAAATGGACAACCTAGAGGAAATGGACATATTCTTAGAATAAAAAACAAGAAGAAACAGAAATCATGAATAAGTGAATTAGAAACACTGAAAGTGATAAAAAATATATATATATATATCCCCCAAAACAAAAGCCCAGGGCCAGCTAGCTTCACAGGGGAACTCTATCAAACATTTAGAGATGAGTTAACGCCTTTTCTCCTGAAATGCTTTCAGAAAATTTCAGAGGGAGAAACACTTCCAAACTCATTCTAAAAGGCCTCCATCACCCTGATACCAAAAACCTGGCAAAGACTACACAAAAAAAGAAAATTACAGGCCAATATAATTGATGAACATAGATGCAAAAATTTTCAACAAACTTCTAAAAACAAAATTCAACTACACATTAAAAAGTTCATACACCAGGGTCAGGTGGGTTTATTCCAAGGATGCAAGGATTCTTTAATATATGCAAATCAATATATGCAATACATCATATTAACAAATTAAAAGGTAAAAACCATATGATCATCTCAATAGATGCAGAAAAAGCCTTTGACAAAATGCAGCACCCATTTATGATAAAGATGTTCCCAAAAATGGGCATAGAAGGAACCTACCTCAACATAGTTAAGGCCATATATGATAAGCCCACAGCAAACATTATTCTCAATGGTGAAAAACTAAAGGCATTCCCTCTAAGATCAGGAATAAAACAAGGGTATCCACTCTCACCACTATTATTCAACATGGTTTTGGAAGTCCTATCTACAGCAATTAGAGTAAACAAAGAAATAAAAGAAATTCATATTGGAAAAGAAGAAGTAAAACTCCCACTGTTTGCAGATGACATGATACTATGCATAGAAAATCCAAATGAAGCTATCAGAAAATTACTAGAGCTAGTCAGTGAATTCAGCAAAGTCGCAGGATACAAGGTCAATACAGAGAAATCACTTGCATTCCTATATACTAACGATGAAAAATCAGAAAGAGAAATTAAGGAATCAATCCCATTCACCATTACAACAAAAAGAATAGCATATCTAGGAATAAACCTACCTAAGGAGACAAAAGAACTGTATACAGAAAATTATAAGACACTAATGAAAAAAATCAAAGATGATATAAACAAATGGAGAGATATTCCATGTTTCTGGCAAGATGAATCAATATTGTGGAAATGGCTATACTATCAAATGCAACCTACAGATTCAATGTAATCACTATCAAATTATCAATGGCATTTTTCACAGAACTAGAACAAAATTTTCACAGTTCATATGGAAACAAAAGACCCTGAATAGCCAAAGCAGTCTTGAGAAAGAAAAATGGGGCTGGAGGAATCAAGCTTCCTGACTTCAGACTACACACTGAAAAGCTACGATCATCAAGATAGTATGATATTGGCACAAAAAGAGAAATATAGATCAATGGAACAAGATAGAGAGCCCAGAGATAAACCCATACACCTATGGGTACCTTATTTTTGACAAAGGAGGCAAGAATATACAATGGGGCAATTATAGTCTCTTCAATAAGATAGCCTCTTCAGTAAGTGGTGCTGGGAAAACTGGACAGCTGTGTGTAAAAGAATGGAATTAGAACACCTAACAGCATACACAATGAGAAACTCAAAACGGATTGAAGACCTAAATGTAAGACTAGAAACTATAAAATTCTTAGAAGAAAAATAGGCAGAACACTTCATAACATAAGTCAAAGCAAAATCCTCCATGATCTGCCTCCTAGAGTAATGGAAATAGAACCAAAAATAATCAAGTGGGACCTAATTAAACTTAAAAGCTTTTGCACAGCAAAAGAAACTATAAGCATGGTGAAAAGACAACTCTCAGACTGCAAGAAAATAATAGCAAATGAAACAACTGACAAAGGATTAATTTCCAAAATACACAAGCAGCTCATATTAGTTATTACCAGAAAAACAAACAACCCAAGCAAAAAGTGGGAAAAAGACCTAAACAACATTTATCCAAAGAAGACATACAGATGGCTAACAAACACATGAAAAGATGCTTAATGTTGCTCCTTATTAGAGAAATGTAAATCAAAACTACAATGAGATATCACCTCACACCAGTCAGAATGACCATCATCAAAAATTCTACAAACAGTAATGTTGAATAGAGTGTGGAGTAAAAGGAACCCTCTTGCACTGTTGGGGGAATGTAAATTGATACAGTGATACAGTCACTATTGAAGACAATATGGAGATTCCTTAAAAACTAGGAATGAAACCATCATATGGCCCAGCAATCTCACTACTAGGCATATACCCTGAGGAAACCAAAATTGAAAAAGAAACCTGTACCCCAATGTTCATTTCAGCACTATTTACAATAGCTAGAGCATGGTAGCAATGTAGATGTCCATGGACAGATGAATGGATAAAGAAGCCCTGGTACATATATGCAGCCATAAAAAGGAATGCATTTGAGTCAGTTCTGATGAGGTGGATGAACCTACAGTCTATTATAGACAGTGAAGTAAGTCAGAAAGAGAAAGATAAATATTGCATATTAACACATATATATATATGTAATCTAGAAAGATGGTATTAATGAATTTATTTGCATGGCAGCAAAGGAGAAACTGACATAAAGAACAGATTTATGGAGATGGAGGGAGCAGGGGAGGAAGGAAAGGGTGGAGTGTTTGGAAAGAGTAATATGGAAACATATATTATGATACATAAAATAGCCAATGGGAATTCGCTGTATGATTCAGGGAACTCAGACACGGGGGCTCTGTAACAACCTAAAGGGATGGGATGGGGAGATTGGGAAGGAGGTTCAAGATGAAGGGGACATTATGTATATCTATGGTTGATTAATGCTGATATTTGACATAAAAATTTTCAAAATTCTGTAAAACAATTATCATTTGATTAAAACTAAATAATTTTTTTAAAGGAAACAAGGTATTGGCTGTTTGCGACTTTGGTAAATAGAAGAACCCACATATGAAAACACCAGTGTTTATTATTTGACACCATTATTTGACTCTCATTTGACTCCGTTGATTAGGACCTTCATTTTGGACTATGGATCTAGGGCCCAGAAAGACTATTTTGCATTTTGTTTGCTAGATATTCTACACTATCCATAAACTACTAAAATGAGATTGACAGCTCTGTCTTATCGTGTAGCTTCCTTAAGATTTTTTACTGAATTGGAAAATGTAAAAAGAAAAACAAAGATTTTTGTTTATAACACCACATGGACACAATATTCTTTAGAATCTGAAAAAAGATACCCAAGATGGGACTCATTTGACATTCCAAAACTCAAGAACCTCTATCATGTTCTTGAAACTCAAACACAGCACACACTGCCTGAAACTACAGTCTGGGTTCCATTGCAGAACCTAAAATTGAAAAAAAAAAAAAAAAAGGAGAAGGGGGAGGGTCTATAAAAACTTTAATGAGTAAACTTATTACAGCTTTTATTTATAAAATAATGTTTTATATTATAATATCTGATTCATGACTACGAATAGTCAATCTAAAACTATGAGATATTTGGTTCTATCTTTACATCTGTGTATACATTACAATTATGATATATCTTTACTTCAAGAGGATTATACCAAAATCAATGTATAAGTGATCTCTATTCAATTGACTTAAAGAAAATTAAGCACTTATATAAATTCTCAAAAATATAAAAGAAACTAACATGAGAAATAGTTAATATTAAATTATTTGACATTAAATTTTTTGAGTTAATTAATGCAGGCTTGTTTTTTGTCATTAACCTTGAACATAACACTTTTATTGTACCTAAGTTTACTATAAAATATATATTATTTCTGTTGCAAAATTTGTCAAAAACAAAAAATTGAGTTGGTACAGTAATATTTTCATAAGCAATAAAATAGAGGTACACTAGATAAGTGTTTTTAGGTTAATTCTTAAGGAATAATTATATTTTAAGTATATCTATCTAAAATAGCTTTTCAAGATTGCTGGTAACTTGGAGCTTTAAAGTTTTCTTAAGTTAAATGATGAAAATTTGTAAAAGGTCTAGATAATTTTTAAATAGAATAAAATGCTAAAATATCAATTAGTGGGTAAGTCTAAGTTTACTTAATTTTTTCTTCTTATGAAAAAGAGATAAAGATATTTGGGTTTATTAGACATATTTTCCACATTGAGAAAAGAAATTATGCAATTAGAAAATATTTGTTTATAGAGGTTATAGAATATGTTTATAAGTCTGCCAATCAAAAACTGCTGGTATGACAAGTAGTCCACAATTCCTTGCTTGTTCCTTGGTTCTTGCTAGAGATTAAGGTTTTTAGGGTCAAAAACTGTAATGTACATGTAATTGAAGCTTCTAGAAGTCATAAGAGGAACATTTTAGAATGTAAGCAATGTAGTATGCCACGTGTCTTAAATTATAAAAGCATGTGGATTTACAATTGTTTTGTCTTTATTTTCTTGAATTTTGAAACAGACCTGAAATGATGTTTTACATTATATACTTTAACCTTTGAAAACACATCTTTATTATTTTAATAGCTTTGGAAATTTTTTTTCAGACTGATATTAGGAAAAAAGGAGTCAAATTCTTTCTTGATTAAAAAAATAGTAGGATATATGTTGTTGGTAAGAGAAAGTATGAAGAACGGATAGATTTTTGTTAAGGGAAATAAAGTAATTTAGTCCTAAAGCCAGTTGTTCCTGGACAGGAAAGAAAATAACTTAAAAAATGTGCAACATGAGAGTTGTGAGTCAAGTTTTATTTGGGGGTTAAATGAGGACTATAGCCTGGGAGACAACACATTAGATAGCTCTGATAAATTTCTCTAAAGAAGCAGGAGGGAAAGTTAGTGTGTGTGTGTGTGTGTGTGTGTATGCGTGTGTGTGTGCATTAAGTAGCTTCAGTCATGTCCAACTCTTTGTGACCCTATGGACTGTAGTCCACTAGGCTCCCCTGTCCATAGGATTCTCCAGGCAAGAATACTAGAATAAGTTACCATGCCCTCTTCCAGAGGATCTTCCCAACCCAGGGATCAAACCCATGTCTCATGTCTCCTGCCTTGGCAGGTGAGTTCTTTACCACTAGTGCCACCTGGAAAACCTGTGTGTGTATATATGTTTATATATATGATTTTGGTGAAGGAGGAATGCATGCAATCAAGCAGCACATATATTTTTGCAGAAGGTTTCTGCTAGTAATGAGGAGCAGTTGTCACCATGAAGGATTTTAGTGCTTTTCTAGATATGAAGAGATACAATAATTGGGCTCATAAAATTGGCCCCTAAAAATATCTAATTATCTGAAGATATGTTCTGCCAGCTTTCCCCAGAGCACAGAGAGCTTCATTTCTGTTCTCTACCCTTAACTCCTTTCAGGAGGTGTTAAAAATCAGCAGCTGCAGCAGCACATGATTTAATCCTTGTAGAGGTAGATGGCAAGTGCCAATTTGCAGTTGACAACAATTAGGGAGAGACTAAAATAGATACAGAAGTTATAGAAGGAAAAGGAACCCTAAGAAAATAGTTTTGTGTATGGTCAAGACTGACTAAGATTAGATTAATCTAATAAGGTAAATTAATTTTGTTATTTGAAGTAAGTTGGTACAAGAATGGAGTTTGGTTTTCTCTCTAGGTTAAGAAAATAAAATTGTCCTGAACTATAGATCTGTTTTAGGTAACAAATTGCATTTTTCTTTACATTTTAAGTAATCTGTTGTAACTTTTTGTACAAATCTGAATTTGCTTATTGTCACTTTAGTTAAGCGAATAAGTATATCTTCAGAGTCCCCTATGATCTTATTTGTCCAAGTATTTTAAAATATTTTTCATACTTTTGACAAAATTCCTCCAATAAAATTATAAATGAAAGTCTTTTGAACTCTAGCTAACTTTGGAACATTTCAGAGGGCCCCTGATATATCTCAGAGAGAGAAATTAAAATAAGGCTTACTTGGTATATTAAATTTCATGGGAAACATTGCAAAATGAATGGTGATAAACCTTCTTAGGTTACGTTGTAGGAGTGAATGTTTTTAATATAGAAGTTTAGGAAATTATATGAAGTTCCCAAAATTTAAATATATCCTGGTATGCTATCAGTCATAATTCTAACTATTATATTGATATGTCACAAAATAACCAGGTTCCTATGTCAGCTACTTTGTAATCATATCTTTGGCCATGCCTTTTAAAGTCTTTTTTTCATTCGTAGACAGTTATTGCTTTACTCTGATGTTTTTACTAAAAATGTTTCACCTTCAAGAAGATTCACAGAAAATACTTTTTGATAAGCACAGGTGTCTGATAACTTTCAGATCATACCACTGAACTGGGTAAGAAATTAACTAATCCTGATTTTAAATGATGACTTCATAAAATGTTAACAGAAGACAAGATCAAGGATTATTACACAGGACTGAGTGAACTGAAAAATATGTTTATAAATTTTATGGGCTGTGTCTAAAATAATATTGGCTTTTAATCTGTGTTTTCCAGATATAAGAAAACATTTCTCCTTAAGTAAAATATAGCAATTTGATAAATTACACATTTTTATGTAAACTACATATTTATCCTTCTCTCCATCAAATTCCTCCAGAATTTGGAAAATCTTATTGAGCATTCTCGTATTTATGGAAATATAGTTATTTGCATGAATTCAGAAAAAATCTATTCTCAAAAAGACACAGCTGGAAATATTGGTTATATTACCATAATTTTGACTGAAATGTCATATTTGGAAAATGCATAAAATCAAATACAACCAGAAAGTTTTAAAGAACTAAAGTAGACTTTATTAAGTCATAAAGCTCCTTGGAAAAAGATCTTGGTGCCTTCTTACTGGGTTTTCAGAAGTCTTTCCAGAAAGAAAAGCAACTTCCTGGCAAGTGCCGAAATCTAAAGATATTTTAGGGACCTAGAGAAGAAAGAAGTTTATGCAAATCTGTGGATATTGCCAGCAAAATCTGATGGCAAATCCTCGATGTAACATTCCTGGTCTTGAGAGGATTCATAAAAATGTAATTTGACATTCCTTATGAAAAATTCCAACACAGTTAATTTAAAAGAGCCTATATGATCGACTGCACTTGTGCCAATAACCAGGCCAAGTTTATTGAAATAAGATAGTCTTTGCAAACAAATTAGCCTTAATTTAGCTATATTTAGTAGGAATGATATTAATCTAGAGAGAAAATTATGTTTCAAAGATTTTCTTTTATGTATATTGAGGTTTCATATATACCTTTGTGGATATTGAGGTACTGTATTTATTACCTACATCCAACCTGGCTCCTTGTTGATATGCTACATTTTTGTAAAGCTTCATTGAATTATTAAAAGGATTTTCTAAGCTTCTTTCTGAAGCTAATCACAGTAATCTTTAGATGATCAGATGCTCCATTACCTGCAACCAGGTGATTATGCACACTGCAAAAGATATATAAAGGACTCTCTCACTCTAACCCAGGAGAAAGGACCCTTATCTGGTATTTTTAAGTATCTCATACTCTATAATATAAACTAAAGGAATAAGTTCGGACTTTAAGAAAGTCTATGCACTGAACTGACCTGTAGAAAAATTTCATATCTCAAATGACATCTACACAAAGATGAAAAGAAGAAAAAGCAATACTAAATGGCTGACCCAAGAATTTGGACCAAGCCTATAAGACTTATTCTACTTATGCAAATGAGCTAATAAATGCTTATCTCCCTATCAAAATGTAAAATTATCTTTTTACTTCTAGCTATACTTTTGTCCCAATGTTCAGGAGGGAAATCAAATTCTCTAGTAAAGTTGTCAGGGTACATAACTACTCCTGACATATATCATTCCTTCCTTCAAGTTTACTGCTAAAAGCCCACATATAATGCTTGTGTGATGGTTTAATATAACTGATAAAATATATAGCCTATAAAATGTTTCCCAATTAGAATACATCTGCTTGTTCATTTTGACTGATTAGCTTTCCCCTAACATGGATGTCTAGACAAACCTATGTAAATAAACAGAAAGAGGCCTTTCAATCTTCAGTATTGATTAGCTGATTTATACCATGAGGCTGAGATGGATTTCCCCCAGGATTTTTTGTTGTTGGTCCCACAGAAATAGGATGGACCCATCCAAGATAGTCTGTATTTGAGGCAAAAGGAGTGAGAGAAGAGAGTTTTAGTGTTTCAAGCTTGGGCCAAGTGTGAGCAACAAGAGGCTTTAAAGATATGCTCTCAGGCAAGTCAAATCTCAATTAAGTTCAGAGTTAGGTGATCCCTCAGAAGATGCAAGGCATATTATGAGGTGAAGCCTTGATGAAGAGTCTCCTATCTCTGCTTCAACATTATCCTTATAAATCTGGTGTTTAAATGTTTACAAAATAATAGCATAATTAATTTGAATAACAATCAAATAGGCCTAAGCTGACAATTAGTGATACAGATTGCAGTGTTGATTTTAAAAAGGACCTTATACCTGAAACCAAACAAACATAGGTTGGTCCAATCCAAATAGGTATCTCAGAAATTTTTTAAAAAATAATATTCAGTTCAGTTCAGTCGCTCAGTCCTCCCTCACAATAAAGTCCATATATGAGAAACACACAGCTAACAAGATTATCAACAGTGAAAAGCCGAAAGCTATTCCTCTAAACCAGGAACAATACAAAGATGCCCACTCTCACCACTTCTATATAAAGCAGTACTGGAAGTCCTTGCCACAGCATTAAGACAAGGAAAAGAAATAAAATCATCCAAATTGGAAGAGAAGAAGTAAAACTTTCACTATTTATAGATGATATGATATTATATGTAGAAAACCATAAAGACTCCATCAAATAACAATTAAAACTAGGAAATGAATTTAGAAATTTTGCAGGTAAGGTTAATATACAGAAATATATTAATATGGAATATATTTTATATATTAACACTAATAATGAAAGAGAAAGTAAGAAAATAATCAAATATACAACTGAATCAAAACTATAAAATCCCTAAGAATAAACTTAACCAAAGGGGTGAAAGACACTGAAAACTACAGACATTGTTGAAAGAAACTGGAGATGATATAAAATAATCGGAAAAATGTTTGTGTTCAAGAATTGGAAAAATTAGTGTTATTAAACTGTACACACAATTCAAGGCAATCTACAGATTTAATGCAATCCCCATTATAATATTTATTGTTGTTGTTCAGTCGCTAGGTTGGATCTGACTCTTTGAGACCCCATGGACTGTAGTATGACAGGCTTCTCTGTCCTTCACTATCTCCCAGAGTTTGCTCAAATTCATGTCCATTGAGTTGGCGATGCTATCTAAATAGCCCATCCTCTGACACAACTTCTTTTGCCTTCAGTCTTTTCCAGGATCAATGAGGCTTCTCTAGTGAATTGTCTTCTTGCATCAGGTAGGCAAAGTATTGGAGCTTCAGGTTCTGCATCAGTCTTTCCAATGAATATTCAAGACTGATTTCCTTTAACATTGACTGGTTTGATCTCCTTGCTGTCCAAGGGACTCTCAAGAGTCTTCTACAACACCAGAGTTCAAAAGCATCAAATTCTTCGGTGCTCAGCTTTCTTTATGGTCCAACTCTCACATCCATACATGACTACTGGGAAAACCATAGCTTTGATTAGCTTGACCTTTATCGGTAAAGTAATGTCTCTGCTTTTTAATATGCTGTCTAGGTTGGTCATAGCTTTTCTTCCAAGGAGCAAGCATCTTAATTTCATGACTTCAGTCACCACCTATAGTGATTTTGGAGCCCCCCAAAAATAGTCTGTCACTGTTTCCACTGTTTCCCCATCTATTTGCCATGAAGTGATGGGCCTGGATGCCATGATATTTGTATTTGAATGTTGAGTTTTAAGTCAACTTTTTCACTCTCCTCTTTCACTGTCATCAAGAGGCTCTTTAATTCCTCTCCTCTTTCTGCCATAAGGGTGGTGTCATGTGCGTATCTGAGGTTATTGATATTTCTTGCATCAATCTTGATTCCAGCTTGTGCTTCATCCAGCCTGGCATTTCGTACGATGTACTTTGCATATAAGTTAAATAAGCAGGGTGACAATATACAGCCTTGACATACGCCTTTCCCAATTTGGAACTAGTCCGTTTTCCCATGTCCGTTTCTAACTCTTGCTTCTTGAATTGCATACAGATTTCTCAGGAGACAGGTAAGGTGATCTGTTATTCCTATCTCTTTAAGAATTTGCCACAGTTTGTTGTAATCCACATAAACAAAGTCTTTGGCCTAGTCAATAAAGCAGAAGCAGATGTTTTTCTGGAACTCCTTTGCCTTTTCTGTGATCCAACGGATGTTGGACTGTGACCTCTGGTTCCTCTGCATTTTCTAAATCCAGCTTTTTTTATATTGAGTTGCATGAACTGTGTAAATTTTGGAGACTAATGCCTTCTTGATCACACTGTTTGAAAATATTTTCTCCCATTTTATGGGTTGTATTTTAATTTTGTTATGGTTTATGTGGAAAAACTTGTGTTTAAATAGATCCTGCTTGTTTACTTTTGTTTTTATTTCCATTATTCTGGGAGATGGATTGAAAAAGATGTTGAGATGTATTTGTTTGACATGTCTTCATCTGCCTATATTTTCCTCTGAGTTTTATAGTATGTGGTCCTACTTCTAGGTCTTTAATCCTCGAGTTTTGCATATGCTGCTAAAGAATGTCCTAATTTCATTTTTCAGGTAGCTGTCAAGTTTTCCCAACACCATTTATTTAGGAGACTGTCTTTCCTCCATTTTGTAGTCTTCCTTCCTTTGTTGTAGATTAATTGGCAATAGGTGTGTAGGTTTATTAATGGGCTTTATATCCTGTTCCATTGATCTATATCTCTGTTTTTATGCCAGTAGCATAATGTTTTGGTGACTATAGCTATGTAGTATAGCCTGAAGCCCGGGATCTTGTTTCCTTCAGTTCCATTTTTCTTTCTGAAGATTACTATGGGTATTTGGGGCCTTTTTTAATTTCCATACAAATTTCAAAGTTTTTAAATTCTTATTCTGTGAAAAATGCCATTGGTAATTTGATAGGGATTGCATTGAATCTGTAGATTGCCTTGAGTATTTTTTTTTTTTTGCCTTGAGTATTATAATCATTTTCACAACTTTGATTCTCCCTACCCAAGAACACAGTTTATCTTTCTATCTGTTTGTGTCATGTTTGATTTCTTTCATCAGTGTCATAGTTTTTGGAGTACATGTCTTTTGTCTCCATAGGTAGGTTATATTCCTAGGTAGTTTATTCTTTGATGTGATGGTGAATTGGATTGTTTCTTTAATTTCAGATTCTAATCTTTTATTGTCACTGTATAGGTATGAAACATATTTCTGTGTATTTATTTTGTATTCTGAAACTTTATCGAATTCATTGATGAGCTCTAGTATTTCTCTGGTAGCATCTCTAGGATTTCCTATGTAGAGAATGCAGGCATGTTCTTATTGCCATTTTGTTAACTGTTTTGGATTTGTCATTGTCAGTCTTTTTTTCTTTCCTTCCTCTTTTGTTCTTTCCTCTGTGAATTGATGACTAAATTTAGTGTTGTGCTTCAGTTGCTTTTTCTTTTGTGTGTATGTATATATAGTAGATTTTTGGTTTGTGGTTACCATGAGTCTTTTATATTACATTCTGTATATAAATAAAATTGCTTAAAATTAGTCTTTAACTTTCAAATGTATTTCATATATTCTTCATTTATGCTCTCCTCTTCTCACTATTGATGGTTTTGATTCTATATTTGTGTGCAGATGTTTTCCTACCTTTACTATATGTTTGGTCTTACCAGTGACCTTTCCATTTGTAATTTTCCTGTTTCTAGTTGTGTTTTATTTCTTTTCTTTCTTAGAGAATTTCCTTTAGCATTTGTTTCAAAGCTGGTCTGTTGGTGCTTTATTTTCTCAGCTTTTGCTTGTCTGTAAAGGTTTTGAGTTCTCCACCAGGTCTGAATGAGCGTCTTCATGGATAAAGTGTTGTTGGTTGTAGGTTCTTGTCTTTCAGCACTTTAAATATATTGTGCCACTCCCTTCTGGCCTGCAGAGTTTTTGCTGAAAAATTGGGTGATAATCTTATGAGAATTCCCTTGCATGTTATTTGCTGCTTTGAATATCTTTTCTTTGTCTTTAATTTTTGTCAATTTGATTTCAGCATGTTCCTCCTCGTGTTTATCCTGTGTACCGCTCTCTGTGCTTCTTGGACTTGAGGGACTGCTTCCTTTCCTGTGTTAGGGAATTTTATAGCTATTATGTCTTTAAATATTTTCTCAGGTCCTTTCTTTCTCTCTTATCCTTCTGGGACCCGTATAATATGAATGCTAGTGCATTGAATGTTGTCCCAGATGTCTCTGAAACTGTCTTCATTTCATCTTAGTCTTTTTTTTCTTTATTCTGTTATTTGATAGTGATTTCTACCATTCTTTCTTCCAGCTTATTTATCCATTTTTCTGCCTCAGTTATTCTGCTATTGATTCCTTCTAGTGTATTTCTCCCTTGAGTTGTCTTTTTCATCTGTGTTTGTTTGTTTGTTTATTCTTCTAGTTCTCTGTGAAATATTTCTTGCATCTTCTCTACCCTTGCTTCCATTCTTTTTTTAGGACCTTGGATCATCTTCACTACCATTTTTCTGAATTTCTTTTTCAGTAGATTGCTTATCTCCACTTCACTTAGTTGTTCTGGGGTTTTGTCTTGTTCCTTCATCTGGGACATTTTCCTTTGTAATCTCATTTTATCTAACTTTCTTTGATTGTGGTTTTTATTTTGTAGGTTGCAGACTTGTAGTTTTGCTTTTGCTGTCTGCCCTCTGGTGGATAAAGTTGTCTTAAGAGATTTGTGCAGGGTTCCTGGTGGGAGAGGGTTGTTCTTGCCTACTGTTGAGTTGAACTGGGTATTTTTTTCCCCTTTGGTGTGCAGGGCTTTGTTCAGGAAGACTTTTAAAAGCTTGTCTGCTGACGGGCAGGGCTGTATTCCTTCCCTGTTGGTTGCTTGGCCTGAGATACCCCAGCATGGGAGTCTGCAGTCTACAGGGTGGGTGGGGTAATGGTGGCCTCCAGGAGGCCTCAAGCCAATGATTACTCCCTAGATCTGCTGCTGCCAGTGTTTTTGTCCCTGGCATTAGTCACAGCTGCTCCCCTCTCCCCCACCTCTGTGGGAGATCCTCCAATACTGGCAGGTAGGTCTGACCCAGCTTCTTATGAGGTCACTACTTTTCCCCTCTGGGTCCTGGTGTGCACATGACCTTGTGCATGACCTCAAGAGTGGAGTGTCTGCTTCCCTCACCCCTGTGGAATTCCTGTAATCAAACTTTGCTGGTCTTTAAAGCCAGATTCTCTGGGGTCTTCTCTTCCTGCTGCTGGACCCCCAGACTAGGAAATCTGATGAGGGGTTTAGGACTTTCACTCCTGTGGCAGAACTTCTGGGCTACAATTATTTCCCTCTTTTTCAGTCACATGCTTGGTGGGTATGGGATTTTATTTTATTATAATTGTGCCCCTCCTACCATCTCCGTGGGGCCTCTTCTTTGCCTTTGGATGTGGAGTATATTTTTTGGTAGGGTCTAGCTTCTTTTTTTTCATCAAAGTTTTTTCATCAGTCGGTTGTCATTTTGGTGTTTACATAAGAAGGGGTGAGCTCATGTCATTCTACTCCACCATTTTGAGCTTATCTCCCCCATTTAATTTCTTACTGGATCCACTGGTTGTTCAGAAAAGTATTGCTTAATTTCTATGTATTCATGAAATTTCCAATTTTTTTCTTAAAGAATAGAAATCTTTATATGTGTACTACAGCTTTGAGCTTATTGAACATACCTCCAGAATTTTACTTCTGTCTTTGGAACCTGACATTTTTTCTAGGTCATGGAAAGGAACTTTAGCAGAGAAAGAAATAATCTCTTAGCCAATCAGATGCGAGCTTTGTGGGAGAATCATCAACTCTGATGTTGATGTATTAAAGATTAGAGAGAGAGAGAGAGAGACAAAAGAGAAGAGAAAAGAAAATACATGCAGTCATTTAGTATTTGCCTATTTACCAGGCACTGTAGCAGAATGCTTCAAGAGAATTCAATTTTGATTATCTCTTCCTTCCAACTTATAGGATAAGATGTTATGGATTCTCATTGTAATGTGGAATAGCAAAAAAAAAAAAAAAAAAAAAAAAACAAGAACATGAGAAGACAAATATACTTGGCTACCAGTTGGCTCTGTGCCTTTGGGCCTCAGTTTTCCTATCTGTAGTCCAAGAAGCTTGGAGTTCATGCTGTCTGAGGACTCACCCAGGCTGAGGATTTGGCCTGTGAATGGAAATATTTATCACTGTTGTGGTTGTTATCTACCTTGTCCCTTTATGGTTTCCCTGGTGACTGGATTTTTTAAAACCTGTAGTATTGTTTATATTTTCCTGTGTTACAAAATATCTCAAAAGTGAGGTAACCATTTGTTATCCGACATAATTTCTATGGGTCTCTCACATGACTAGAAAATTAATGGTATTTTTTGGTTGGAGATCTCAGTTCTTCACCATGCAGTCCACTTGAGTGTCGTCATGACACAGCACCTGAATTTTCACAGAGCAAGTGATCCAACAGATGGCTATGGTGGAAACTGCGATGTCTTTTATGAACTAGCCTGAGAAGTCACACTTCCCTCAATATCCTATTTGCCAAATAGGTCAGCCCTATGCAGGGCAGGGATTACAGATGGGTATAAATACCAAGAGGCAAGAATTATTGGGGGTTGTCTTGGATGGTGGTTACCATATGTATGTGGTCACCACATAGCCACTTGGATTCATGTACATTTGTGACTTCCTGGTATCTGTCCTTCTGTTCTTTCCATAATGCATAGTTGTGCAAATTGGAGCACTTAACTAGGGCTCCAGGCTAAGTGAGAAATCATGTGCTGAAACAAATCCTGAACTCCATTTACCAAGTCTTGCCCTTGTTGGACTGCATCTTCCCAAATAATATGTACCTTTTCCTAATTTTCATTAGGATACCATCTGAGATATTTGGGCCAAATATCATTCAGATTTGTCTGGTTTATTCTATAAAAGGCCTTGCTTTGACCTCATTCCATCCTCATTCCCCAACTCTTAACTCCCTAGCCCTGCTGTTTGTTTTCTCTCCTAACACTTTCCCATTTACCATTTACCCCTGTGAAGCTCTATGTCTGTTATCTGAAGTCCAGTGTTTCTCAAACTGTTATTTGCATGGGAATTTCTAAGGAATCTTTTGACAATGCAAATTCATTTTCAGCAGATCTGTGAATGGGCCTGAAATTTTGTATGTTTCCTACTTTGAATAGTAAGAGGCTACAGACTGCTTCTGACTTTCTGCAGCTCTGACCGCTTTTTAGCAGAGAATACCAAAAATAACAGCAATAGTAATAATAGCAACTAACCATTCTTTTATTTTTAATTATTTTTATTGGAGTATAGTTGTTTTACAATATTGTATTAGTTTCTACTGTACAGCAAAATGAATCAGCTATGCATATGCATATATCCCATCTTTTTTGGATTCCCTTCCCACTTAGGTCACCACAGAGCACTGAGTAGAGTTCCCTATGCTATACAGTAGATTTTCATTAATTATCTAGTTTATACATAGAAGTGTATATATGTCAATCTCAATCTTCCAATCCATCCCATCAGTTTCCCCCTTTGTATCCATAAATTTGTTCTCTATATTTGTGTCTCTAATTCAATAACAGCTAATATTTAATAATAGTTTACTACATGTCAGCTTCCCTGGTAGCTCAGATGGTAAAGCATCTGCCTGCAATACAGGAGACCTGGGTTCAATCTGTGGGTTCAAGAAGAGAAGAGAATGGCAACCCATTCCAGCAGTATTGCCTGGAGAATCCCACGAACAGACCATCGGGTTGCAAAGAGTTGGACACGACTGAGTGACTAATACTTTCACTTTCTTTCACATTTCAAGGACTTTTCTAAACATGTTATAAAAGCTAATTCATTCAGTTCTGAGGACAAGCTCATGAGATATTTATATTGTTATCACTCCCATTTTGTCCAGGAGGCAATTAAGGAATAGAAAGGTGAAGATTTTGTGTGTGGGTGGGGAGTAGGCAATGGCTTGCTCAAGGGAATGCAGCTAGTAAATGTCAGAGTCAGGATTCTAACCCAAGTGGTCTGGCACCAGAGTCCTTTCTCTTAACTGCATCATTACACTATCTCTTATTTAATCCACTACTATTTGCCTGGCACTGTATTAGGTAGGCTTTCTACATAGTCTCTCTTAATAACTATGAACTAGGTAGTATGGTTCACATTTTATAAATGAGTCACAGAAAATGTAAATAATTATCTGAAGATCACATAGCAAAAATTGCTATAGGAATCCAATTTGTTTAAATCATCTTCTTTACTTACTTCTCAAAGTGCCAGAAATTTGAAGCTTTTTAGTCACTCAAGGTCCTTTATTCAAAGTTATCCCCTTCATGGATAGAGAACCAATAAATACTCTCACTGGATGTGACAGGCTACTTAAAAAGGCCAGTGCTTCCTAAGAGGAGTGAGAGGGAAGTGTCTGAGGATCCAGGGTCCCTGCCCTGTATACAAGGGTGAGGTGAGTGTTCTGGAAAAGAATAGTGGATGGGGTCAGTGACAGACTGTGAAATCTTTTAAGTTTTTTCAGATCCCTATATCTCTTGGAACTTCTGGATGAATATGGGGTTGTAGAGGGAGTGAAGTGCCATCTGAACCTCTATGAAGGTACACTTGTTTGGGGAAAGTGAGTCAGAGCCCTGTCAGGCAATGTTTTCCCAGCCTTCTCAGGAAGGTGAACTGACATCCTGTGAAGACCAGAGGAACTCCCTTGGGCCTCTCAGCAGGCTTGTCATCTTGGGACACCTTGAGATAGCCTGGAGGTTCCTTCTACTTAATGTCTCTCAGACTTGCATACTTAGAGCCTCTCTCTTCCCCAGACTTGGCAGAACTCTTGACTCCTTGCCTGCCTCAGTTCTTAAAGGTCAATCTCCCTCATCCATCTCTCACTGCATACCAGACTGGATTCATGCTACTCCATTCAAGTCTTTTTGTTCGTCCCCTTGTTCACTGAGGCCTGTGAATTTTTCAGCTGGAAGTGAGGCCTTCTTTCCACAGGAAAGAATCAGGCCTAGAATGCTGAGTATGCTAGTTGAGAAAACACAAAGATTGCCATTTTCTTCTGTTCCTACCAAAGAACAAATAAGCAGTGTTCCTTTGGGAAGAACACAGCAGTAGGAGTCACAAGGCCTGGGCATCATTCCTGGTTGGCCCACTACTGAGCTTTCTCCTCATTGAGGCTCAGTTTCCCCATCTGAAACCTGAGAGAGTAAGGCTAGATGGTATCTAAGGGATCATGCTGCTCTCTGTGTCTTACATTCCCTGGGATAAGTAAGTCACTGAGAAAATAAACAGCAATAGTAAGAATAACTGACATTGTTAACACTTACTATGTGCTAGGCACTGTTATAAATTCTTCAGGTATATATTAGTTTAGTGAATCCTTGCTTAATATTAGTAAGGATTCTATTCTATGAAGAAGATGCTATTGCCATTTTACATACATGAAAACTAAGACATAGAGAAGTTAAATAGTCAAGGTAATACAGCTAGTGAGAGGATGATATCTTATCATAATAATTATATTGAAGGCCCAGAAAGGGAAGGTCCAGGAAGAGGCTCTGCCTCCAAACATCACATACTTTAGTCTCAGTCTCTCTCACTCTCTTTCTCTCCTCTCTCTCTCTTTCTCTCATTTCATCACTATGCTTTGGTGTACTTCAGACCCTGACAGCTCAAGAACAGAACAGTCAACACTCTTTTCTACCTTTAAGAGTAAACCAGAAAGGACTTGAAGAGAATGAGATTGTGTGACAAGAGGTAGTTCTTTCCATCTATCACAGTACCTGATGACCTTCCATGAGAGCAGAGGAAGCTAGGAATTAGGATTATACTGGTCCTGGAACACAAAGCCTGGGAAAGAGGGGCATGCAGCTCGATGCTGGTGTTCTGGCATTTCTCCTTAATCCCATAAGTAAGATAATGGCTTTTAGTATAACTGGACATCCTTGAAGGGTCTATTGCTACTTTTCACCAGGGGCCATTTCTTATATATTGAGCTGAGCCTCAGTTTTGCTGTCTTTTCTCATCTTTACTCTCCAGGGAGGCATCAAACCTAGTAGAGAAGAAAGTTTATGGGAAAGAGTCGTACCCCAAAAATAGCTTAGGCAAGCTGCAAAGTCTGAGGATGGCAATCCCTCTGTCACTTTCTGTCTCAGACTTGAGGACTTCTAAGGGTTGGGTTTATTGAGGCTACTGTAAGGAATATCTATCTGTGCTCACCTCATGGATAGGACCTATTTAGTCTGTTTTGAGAGAAATCCTAAAAAATTGCTAGTACTTTGAAAGGAAGAAAAATGAATATGGAGGCAAAAAGGGAGGGTACTGGTGGAAAGACAACATGAGTCAAGCCTCAGAAGGCACATAGTGTGTTTGGAGACTAGAGTTAGGTAGATTGGCTAGAATATGTTATTAAAATATAGGCAAGAAAATGAAAATAGATGGGGTGGCAAAGATAGAAAATGGCCAGATTACAAAGGTCCTTGGGTGAGTATTTTTTAATATCAACATATTTTTAAAATCTACTTTCAAAACACTTGAGGCTGAGGAAAAGTTTTCAGAAGAATAGATGTATAATAATAGCAATAACAATAATAAACACTTTTGAGATTTACTGCATGTCAGGACTTGTGCTAAGTGATTTATGTATATCCTGTGTTATCCTGTTTAATCTCCATAACTACCCTATGAGATGAATTGAATGAGATACTAGTTCCCTTTAAGATGAGAAGCTGAAAAACAGAGCAAATAGGGAAATACACAAGCCAAGCTGTGTTCAATTTTGGAGTCTCCTGTATACTCACTGTCCTTAGGAGTGGCATGAGGCCAGTGCTGGTAAACTTATAAGACTCCAGTTCATTTTCTTTTGGTGGGCATCAAATGAGAAAGAGTCTGAGAGTATCAAGATCTTGCTGGAATAAGATATAGAAGAGTCCCTACCTGGTCCAGTTGAGGCCTCCATGCTTGCCCCAGGTCTGATTGGTGCTGTCATGGAAGACTCCCCTTAGCATCCCTTCCTCTGCAGTCTAACCTTTGCCACTCACCTGGGTACATATCCTTCACTCTCTGGGCCTCCAATTCCTCACTTGTGACCTAAAGGAAAGGTATGCGCCATGTACTGTTTTCGGTCCTGGAGGTATGGTGACGAATTAACATAGCTAAATCCTTGCAGTCATGGGGCTAACAACTGATGAGAACCAGTAAACAAATAAATAATTGTTTTAAATGATAATGAGAACCATGAAGAAAACATATGATTATGTGTGACTGGGCAAAGAGTATACCATCAGTAAAGTGATCAGGGAGGGCTTCTATGAAGAGGTAACATTTTAGTTGAGACCTGAAGGATGAGGAAAGCTAGTAAAGCAGAGTAAAGAAAGAACATCCCAGGCAGGTGAAAACAGTAAAAGCAAAGGCCCAGAGGTAAGAACTACAATCATTTGTTTGAGAGACAAAAGAAAGGTTGAGAGTGAAACCATTTATCTCAGATTGGGACTTTAACCCAGTGCTGGGATTCAAAATGCAGCCAAAACCCATGGTCTTCTAACTGAGATCACAGGCTTGGTTTCAGGACCTAATGAAGCTCAGGTTTTCGATGTCTCATCATGGAAAGAATTTAGTGAGAGACAAAGTGATATGTGAGAAGTGGATTTATTCAGAAACACACTCCACAGACAGAGTGTGGGCCATTGCAGAGGGTGAATGTGGCCTCAAAATGTGCTGTAGTTAACTTTTATAGGCTGGGTTATTTCATAGCCTAATGAGTGGGAGGATTATTCCAAATATTTTGGGGAAAGGGGCAGAGATTTCCAGGAATTGGGCCACCGCTCAGCTTTTGGTTTTTGATTGTTGGTCTTGGAACTGTGATGGCACCTCTGGGTGTGTCATTCAGCTTGCTGATGTGTTACAATGAGGGTATAATGAGGATCAAGGTCTAGTTGAAGTTGACTAGTCTGTCATCTTGGATCCATTTGATTCTAATTGGTTTAGGTTCCATCCTTGGGCTATTTCATTCTTTCAAAGGTTGTGCCCTGCCCCCTTCCCTCCTGTTTCAGTGGGGCTGGTATATAGTTAAGTGTGTAGGAAGTGAGTATAAAATGAAGTCAAATAGGGGAAGAGGCTAAATCACACGTCGTTTTTGTAAACCACAAAAAGGAGTTTGGATTATTCTAAATATGAAAGGAGGTTTTAAATAAAGGCAGGGCTTTCCTGGTGGCCCAGATGGTATAGAGACTGCCTGCAATGCAGGATACCCGGGTTCAATCCCTGGATCAGGAAGATCCCCTGGAGAAGGAAATGGCAACACACTCCAGTATTCTTGCCTGGAAAATTCCATGGATGGAGGAGCCTGGCAGGCTACAGTCCTTTTGGTCGCAAAGAGTAGGACACGACTGAGTGACTAACACTTTCATGACATAATCTGGTGCAGAGTTTTAAGCTTGATTCTTCTGATTGAAGCATGGAGAATACTTGTAGCAGAATGGGAGCCCAATGATGAAGCTATTGTAGTAATCCATGTGAAATATGATTGGTGCCTCAGACTAGGGTGTGATCAGTGGAGATGAGACAATTTTGTAATTAAGATATGTTTTCCACAGAGCGCAGCTGGGTGCACGCCGGTGGGTCCGCTGGGCCGGCGCAGCCATGGCGGAGGTGTTTGACCTGGACCTGGAGACAGAGGAAGGCAGCGAAGGCGAGGGCGAGCCAGAGCTCAGTCCCGCGGATGCGTGTCCCCTCGCGGAGTTGAGGGCGGCTGGCCTGGAGCCTGTGGGACACTATGAGGAGGTGGAGCTGACTGAGAGCAGTGTGAACCCGGGCCCTGAGCGCATCGGTCCCCACTGCTTTGAGCTGCTGCGTGTGCTGGGCAAGGGGAACTATGGCAAGGTGTTCCAGGTGCGAAAGGGCAGCAATCTGGGCAAAATATATGCCATGAAAGTCCTGAGGAAGGCCAAAATTGTGCGCAATGCCAAGGACACGGCACACACGCGGGCTGAGCGGAACATTCTGGAGTTGGTGAAGCACCCCTTCATTGTGGAACTGGCCTACGCCTTCCAGACTGGCGGCAAACTTTACCTCATCCTTGAGTGCCTCAGCGGCGGTGAGCTTTTCACGCACCTGGAGCGAGAAGGCATCTTCCTAGAAGACACGGCCTGTTTCTACCTGTCAGAGATCACACTGGCCCTGGGCCATCTCCACTCCCAAGGCATCATCTACCGGGACCTCAAACCTGAAAACATCATGCTCAACAGCCAGGGCCACATCAAACTGACAGACTTCGGCTTCTGCAAGGAGTCGATCCACGAGGGCGCCGTGACCCACACCTTCTGCGGCACCATCGAGTACATGGCCCCCGAGATTCTGATGCGCAGCGGCCACAGCCGGGCGGTGGACTGGTGGAGCTTGGGGGCCCTGATGCACGACATGCTCACTGGATCGCCGCCCTTCACTGCAGAGAATCGGAAGAAAACCATGGACAAGATCATCAGAGGGAAGCTGGAGCTGCCCACCTACCTCACCCCAGACACCCGGGATCTTGTCAAAAAGTTTCTGAAGCGGAATCCTAACCAGCGGATTGAAGGGGGCCCCAGGGACGCTGCTGATGTGCAGAGGCACCCCTTCTTTCCGCACGTTAATTGGGATGACCTCCTGGCCCGCCGTGTGGACCCCCCTTTCCGGCCTTCCCTGTCGGAGGAGGACGTGAGCCAGTTTGACTCCCACTTCACGAGGCAGACGCCGGTGGACAGTCCAGACGACACGACGCTGAGTGAGAGCGCCAACCAGGCCTTCCTGGGCTTCACGTACGTGACGCCCTCGGTCCTGGACAGCATCAAGGAGGGCTTCTTCCAGCCCAAGCTGTGCTCCCCCAGGCGCCTCAACAGCAGCCCCCAGACCCCCATCAGCCCCCTGAAGTTCTCGCCCTTCGAGGGGTTCCGGCCCAGCCCTGGCCCACAGGAGCCCGTGGAGCCCCCACTGCCTCCCCTGCTGCCTCCGCCACCGCCGCCACCGCCCCCGAGCACCGCCCCCCTCCCCATCTGACCCCCCTCAGGGACCAAGAAGTCCAAGAGGGGCTGCGGGCGCCCTGGGCGCTAAGAGAATGGGTGGGGATGCGGGAGGCGGGACCCTGGGCCAGTTCCAGAGACCAGGAGCCGTGCCTTGGGGTGCAGGAGTGACTGGTGTGAGTGGGTCTCGGTTGGGGTGGCCGTGACCCGGAATCATGACCACCAAGGGCTGCAGGCTGTGGCTGCCGGTCAAGGGGCCGCCCGCCTGGCCTCCTGCAGTTGAGCCGTGCCCTTGGAGAATTAAAAGTATCAAATCATGAAAAAAAAAAAAAAAAAAGATATGTTTTCGAGATAGAATCACCAGGATTTGTTGATGGCTTCACAGTGGGAGAAGAGATAAAAGAGATAAATCAAGAATGACTCCTAGGTTTGGGATTTTCTGCAACAAGACTGAAGTTTGTATTATTTTCTGAGATGAGAAAGATTAGGTAAGAGTGTGGTGTAATCCCAGTGCTTAAAATATGGACTCTGGAGCCAAGCTTTTTTTTTTGTTCAGTTGCTAAGTAGTGTCCGACTCTGCAACCCCATGGACTGCAGCACACCAGGCTTCCCTGTCCCACACCATCTCCCAGAGTTTGCTCAAACTCATGTCCATTGAATTGGTGATGTCATCCAGCCATCTCAACCTCTGTTGTCCCTTCCCCCTCCTGCATTCAATCTTTCCAAGCATCAGGGTCTTTTGCAATGAGTCAAATCTTTACAATAGGTGGCCAAAGTATTGGAGCTTCATCATAAGTCCTTCCAATGAATATTCAGGATTGATTTCCTTTAGCATAGACTGGTTTAATATTGCTATCCAAGGGACTCTCAAGAGTCTTCTCCAACACCACAGTACGAAAGCATCAACTCTTTGCACTCGGCCTTCTTTATGGTCCAACTCTCAGATTCATACATGACTACCAGAAAAACCAGAGCTTTGACTATATGGACCTTTGTCAGCAAAGTGATGTCTCTGCTTTTTAATACACTGTCTAGGTTTGTCATAGTTTTTCTTCCAAGGAGTAAGCATTTTTTATTTCATAGTTGCAGTCTCCTTACACAGTGATTTTGGAGCCCAAGAAAATAAAGTCTGTCACTGTTTCCATTTTTCCCCATCTATTTTTCCTGAATTGATGGGGCAAGATGCTATGATCTTAATTTTTTGAATGTTGAGTTTTAAGTCAGCTTTTTCACTCTTCTCTTTCACCTTTGTCAAGAGGATCTTTAGTTTCTCCTTGCTTTCTGCCATTAGGGTAGTGTCATCTGTATATCTGAGGTTATTGGTATTTCTCCCATCAATCTTGATTCCAGCTTGTGATTCATCCAGCCTGGCATTTTAATGATGTACTCTGCATATAAGTTAAATAAACAGGGTGACAATATACAGCCTTGACATACTCCTTTCCCAATTTGGAACTAGTCTGTTGTTCCATATTCGATTCTAACTGTTGTTTCTTGACCTGCATGTGGATTTCTCAGCAGGCAGGTATGGTGGTCTGGCATTCCTAGGAACCAAGCTGCTTAGCTTCAAATCACATTGCTATAGTTTGTGGCCTTTGGCAAGTTTTTAATCTCTCATAGTTACAACTTCCCCATCAGCACAGAAGGGATAATAGCAGTGATAATAACAGTACTTATATAATAGGATTGTAGTAAGGATTACATAAATTAATAGAGTTAAAGCACTTGGAACAATGCCTGGCAAAGTAAATGCTCTGTTACTTGTTTAATTTTTCCTTTCTAGTGGCTGCACTTGCAATTTTGTAAGCTTCATCCCTCTAATTCTGTGCTCTGGATCTCATATCACGTTTACTATTGTGTCCTCTTCTTGCTTCTGACTTTGTCTTCCCTCTATTGGGATGCAGAAGATAAACAGAGGAGGTTCATATGGCCAACTCAGGTTGTGGTGCATAGGCTGTCTACAATCAGGTAGAGGAGAAGGTACCCAAGTCAGGAAGGGAGACTACATTTATCTGGGCAGTCTTTGTATCAGGTGTTCCCAGGATGGGCTAAATTTAATAGAATTTATTACAGAGTATGTATGGAGTGTATGCTGGGGAAAGGCTCTGGCAAGCTGCTGATGCTTCATGAAACTGGACTCTAGCCTATATTTTCCTTTTCTGGATTATTTTTTCTATTATCTGACTTATCTCTTCAAAAGATACCTGCTATCTCTATCTGTATGATGCCTTCAAATGGATATCCTGATGAATGTTAATAGTTTTTTGTTTTGTTTTGTTTTTTCCTGAAGGGAGAGTGAGGTGTTTCATTATCAAATTTCATGATAAAGACAAACTTTTCTAGGAACCTCTACTCTGTTAATGTGCATTGAGAATCTCCAATAGGAAAAATAGTTACAGCATTTATTAAACTTACTTGAACAAGGAGCCCTCCTTTTAGTAGGAGGACATCATATTTTGGGAAATGCTGTCATAGCTACACTCCTATCAGGAGAGCCCAGCACCATGACCCTTCTTTTGATAGTAACATACTGGTGTCTAAGTTCACTGTCCTAGAAGATTCGCTTCTCAGCTCAATTTTTTCAATGTGGAAAGAAAAAAATATCAGACTTTAGAACCTGTCAAGCCTGTTTGAAATTCTGACCCTGCCACTTATAAACTGTTTGATTTAATCAAGTTCATTTGCCTCTCTGGGTTTTAACAAAAGCCCTACCTGTATAATAAAAAATATAATAATTTCTGTTCTTCAGGAGAATTATGAGTGTTGAAATACTGTATTTGAGGGCAACTGGTACACTAAATGCTGTCCACAAGCTGGAGAAACTACTTTTTTCAGACATCAGCAGGCAGGTAGTGCATTTAAGTATTTCTGTTGTTTAAGACATGACATTTCACAGGAAATGACTTGTAGAGGAAGACAGGATGCTGGGAACCTGACTAGAAAAGGGATTGAGGGGCCCTGGCACACAGGCCTGTAATACTCAAATATTACCACTAGAGGGCTAGGACTTAGGCTCAGAAACTATTTTTAAAAAATAAAATCATTTCTAGTTATAAATTTACCAAATATACCAGAGGGGGAAATGTAGGCAAAGTAATAAATTAGGAGATTGAGATTAATATATGCACACTATTATATATTAAATGGAACTTCCAAGGTGGCACAGTTGTAAAGAATCCACCTGCCAATGCAGGAGACACCAGAGATACAGGTTTGGGTCAGGAAGATCCCCTGGAGTAAGAAATGGCAACCTGCTCCAGTATTCTTGCCTGGAAAATTCCATGGACAGAGAAGCCTGGTGGGGTAGCAGAGTCAGACATGACAGAGTGACTAACATACATATACATATACATATATGAAATAGATAACTAGCAAGCACCTATTGTATAGCACAGGGGACTCTACTCAACATTCTGAAATAACCTATATTAGAAAAGAATCTGAAAAAGAATGAATATATATGTGTGTGTGTGTGTGTGTGTGTGTGTGTGTGTGTGTGCGTGCTTAGTCACTTCATTCGTGTCTGATTCTTTGTGGGAACTGTACCCATGAACTGTAGCCCACCAGGCTCCTGTGTCCATAGGGAATCTCTAGGCAAGAATGCTGGAGTGGGTTGCCATGACCTCTTCCAGGGGATTTTCCCAACCCAGGGATCAAACCCAGGCCTCCCCCACATTGCAGGTGGATTCTTTACTATCTGATCCACCAGAGAAGCCCATATACATACATACATATATATATATATATATACACACACACACACACACACATACACATATCTACCTATACTGTATATCTATATCTATCTATATCCATAACTATAGCTATATCTATATATGATTCACTTTGCTGTACACCTGAAGCAAAACAATATTGTAAACCAACTATACTCCAATAAAAATTAAAAGTTAAAAAAATAAACTTACTAAATAAATGCTCACTGTATGCATTCTGGAAAATATGGAAACAATTTTAAATCTTCCAGGATCTCATGCCTAGAGACATTGTTAATGAATATTTTATTTTCCTCTGAAGTGTTTTTGCATTGTACATATTATAGAGTTTATATCATGCTATATATGTTAATTTTTGTTCTTGTTTTACTCATTGAACACAACCACACAGGCATTTCCCCTCTTCAAGCCACTTGAGGATTATTTGCCAATATGTTGCATATATTAAAATAAGCATAATTTTAATTTATGAATGTTTTCTAAAGTGAATGTAAGTTGAGGTCACTACTGAAGTTTTATTATTTTAAATGAAGCTGTGGTGAAAATCTTTGTGCATAAAGTGTTTCTGTATTTCAATAAGAACCTAAGGTCCGTCTTGTCAAGGCTATGGTTTTTCCGGTAGCCACGTATGGATGTGAGAGTTGGACTATAAAGAAAGCTGAGCGCTGAAGAATGATGCTTTTGAACTGTGGTGTTGGAGAAGACTCTTGAGAGTCCCTTGGATTGCAAGAAGATCCAACCAGTCCATCCTAAAAGAAATCAGTCCTGAATATTCAAAGGAAGGACTGATGTTGAAGCTGAAACTCCAATACTTAGGCCACCTGATGCTAAGAGCTGACTCATTTGAAAAGACCCTGATGCTGGGAAAGATTGAAGGTGGGAGGAGAAGGGGACGACAGAGGATGAAATGGTTGGATGGCATCACCGACTCAATAGACATGAGTTTGAGTAAACTCCGGAAGTTGGTGATGGACAGGGAGGCCTGGCGTGCTGCGCTCCATGGGATCACAAAGAGTCGGACATGACTGAGCAACTGAACTGAAGGACCAATTCCCAGAGGTGGAATCCCCAGACTTGGAAATTGGTTGTTTGAAAGCTCATGATATATTTAGCTGAAATCATTTCCAGATTGGCTATATCAATTTGTATTTTCACCAGCAATCCCAGTTATACTTCACTCTCTGGAAAATAGTATGCACATTCTAAAAGGCCTTTGCTAATTTGATAGGAGAAAAATGCTGACTTGCTTAATTTGCATTTAGATAACTTTGAGCATTTTTCAATGTGTATATTGTCCATTTGTATTTCTTAAGTGATTTGTCTGTTCAATATCTTTGATTCTGTAATCACTGGGAATCTTTTTTAAATTCTTTGCTGCTGGAGCTGTAAAATAATGATAGTTCATGTGTTTTGAGTGCTTATCAGATGCCAAGAACAGCACAGAATGGCATCAGTAATCTTATTTAATCTCTATCCCAACTTTTTTGAGAGTTGTTATCATGAATGGATGTTAAATATTGCAAATACTTTCTCTGCACCTATTTATATTATCCTGTGATTTTTGTTGTTTGTTTCATTAATGTGGTGTGTCACACTGATTTATTTGTGGATATGGAGTCATTCTTGCATCTCTAGAATAAATCACACTTGATCATGGGGTATGATGCTTTTAATGTACTGTTGAATTCAGCTAGGTAATATTTATTGAGAATTTTTACATCCTTGTTCATCAGGCTTGTAATTTTAATTTTCTGTAGTGTCTTTGTATCAGGATAGTGTTGCTCTCATAAAATGAGTTTGAAAGTATGCCATACTCCTCAATTTTTGGAATAGTTTAATAAGAATAGGCATCAACGCTTTAATTCTTCCTGTAGGGTTCTCCAGTGAAGCCATCCTGTCCTTAATTTTTATTTCTTGTTGATTTTTATTTACTTTTTATCAGTAGTATTTTGACTGCTGATTTAATTTCATTACTAGTAATAGGTCTCTTCAGATTTATACCTTCCTGATGCAGTTTTGGAAGATTGTATGTTTCTAGGAATTTATTCATTTCTTCCAGTTTGTTTAACTGTTGGCATATAATCTTCTCTTATGATTCTTTATATTTCTGTGATATCAGTTGTAACTTCTTTTCCGTTTCTAATTTTATTTACTAAGGCCCTCTCCCTTTGTTTCTTGATGAGTCTGACTAAAGGATTATCAACCTTGTTTATCTATTCAGTGAGCCAGTTCTTAATTTCATTGATCTTTTCTATGTTTGTCTCTATTTTATTGATTTCTGCTTTCACTTTTATTATTTCCTTCTTTTTGCTTATTTTGTGCTTTGTTTTCTCTTTTCTTCTAATTACTTCAGGTGAAGAAAATGGATTATTTATTTGATATTTTTCTTCTTTCTTGAAGTAGACCTCTATCACTATAAACTTCTCTCTTAGATATGTTTTTGTTGTGTTAGATTTTTGAAAGCTTTTTATATATTTTCACTTGTTTCAGGATGCTTTTTTATTTTTAATTGGAGAACAATTGTGTGTCTTTAACTCTGAAGTGGGTTTCTTGTAGGCAGCATACAAATGAGTCTTATTTTTCATCCATTCAGCCCCACTTAGTCTTTTGAATAGAGTATCTAGTCCATTTACTTTTAAAGAGATTACTGATAAGTAAGGTAGTAAGTGAAAGTCTCTCAGTTATGTCCAACTCTTTGTGACTCCATGGAGTATACAGTCCACGGAATTTCTCTAGGCCAGAAAACTGGCAGGGGTAGCCTTTCCCTTCTCCAGTGGATCTCCCCAACCCAGGAATCGAACCCAGGTCTTCCGCATTGCAGGAGGATTCTTTACCAGCTGAGCCACAAGGGAAGACTGTAGGTATGCATTTAATTGCCATTCTGTTACTTGTTTGCTGGTTGGTTTTGCTGTTTGTTTTCTTCTTCTTTTCATTTCTTCCCTTTTTGGTTGATGATTTTGTTTATTGTTATGTTTGGATTCCTTTCTCTTTGTTTTTTTGTGTCTCTTTTGTAGGTTTACTGATTTGTGAATACCATGAGATAGATAGATATGACAGTAATGTAAGTTCCAAAACATTCTAAAAGCTCTACATTTTTATTCCCCCTTAACATTTTGTTTCTGATGTCATATTTTACATCTTTATGTAAGTGCTTTAACTGTTATAACTGTTATGTAGCTATAGTTGACTTTACAACTTTTGTTTTTCATTCTCTATAATAACTTTTTAAAGTGTTTGTTCCACTATCTTTACTATATTTGCCTTCAGCAGTGACATTTTTTTTCCTTTTTATACTTTCCTATTTCTTGTTATGACCTTTTTTTTCTTTTTTTTGCTTAAAGGAGATCCTTAAACATTTCTTGTAAGACTGGTTCAGTGGCGATGAACTCTTGACTTCTGCTTGTCTTGTAAACTACCTCTCCTTCCATTCTGGATGATTTCCTTCCTGGGTAAAGTGTTCTTGGTTGTAGGTTTTTGCCCTTCAGCACTTTAAATATATCACACCCTTCTAGTCTGCAAAGTTTCTGCTGAATAATTAGCTGATCGTCTAATGGAATTTTTCTTGAATGTGTTTTTTTTTTCTCTTGTGCTTTCAAAATTCTCGCTTGTACTTTTGCTATTTTAATCATGCTGTTTTTATGGGGATCTCTTTGAGTTCATCTTCTTTGAGACTCTGTGCTTCCTCTACCTGGATATCTTTCCTTGTTTAGATTAGGGAAGTTTTGTGTCATTATTTTATCAAATGTATTTTCTACCCCCTTTACTCTCTTCTTCTTCTAGTGCCACTATAATGCTAATGTTAGCACACTTGATGTTTTCCTGGAGTTCCTTTAAACTATCCTCATTAAAAAACATATTTTTTTGCTTTGCTTATTTGGTGATTTCTACTATTCTGTCTCCAGGTCTCGTGCATTCTTTTATATCACCCAATCTGTTGTTGATTCTTTCTAGTGTATTTTTCAGTTCAGTTATTATATTCCTGAACTCTAATTTTATATTTTCTGACATTATATTTTCTAATCCTTTGTTGAAGTTCTCACTGTGTTCCTCTATTTTTCCCCTGAGTTCAGATCATTTTTATGACAACCACTTTGAACATTTTATCAAATAAAAACTTATACATTTTTGTTGTTGTTGTTTCTCATGGAGACTTACACATTTTTTATTTGTTTTTCCCTAGGTTTAATTTTCTTTTGTTTGGAATGTATTCCTCTAATTTCTCATTTTGCTTTACTTTTTGTATCTATGAAGTTAGGTGAAACAATGGCCTATACTGTTCTTGAAGGTATGTCCTTGTGTGGGAGCATCCCTATGCAGTCTACTTGTAGCCAGGGGTTTTGGTGAGAATGGTTGATCTGAAGCAAGTGTGGGCCAGGGCTTTTCTCTGGGATGCATTGCTGACTGCTGCCTTCATGGAGGAGTGATGCTGGAGGTAGATGGGTTAAAGCTGTAGCCCCATGTGATTAGGTCGTCACCAGCGGCATGCTGGAAGCTGCTGCATCAGCAAGGATTGTGAGTGGAGTTGAGGGGTTAGAGTCAGAGCCTGATTCAAAGTACAGTTTCCCCTGGGCTTACTTGTGGCCACCTTCTCAGAAAGATTGTTGGTTCCAGAGCCTGGTGCAGGCTGGTGGACATGCTGGGACAGTTTTTGCAAGCCATGTTAAGCACCAGGCTCCTCAAGTGGCTCAGCGGGTAAAGAATATGCCTGAAATGCAGGAGACATGGGAGATGTGGGTTTGGGAAAATCCCTTAGAGAAGGTAATGGCTACCCATTCCAGTATTCTTGCCCGGAGAATTCCATGGAGAGAGGTCTGGTGGAAAACAGTCCACTGGGGTCACAAAGAGTCAGACACATCTAAGCAATTAACACTTAAGCACCAAACACTTTTACATCTGCTGCTTCTGTGCTGGGATTGGAAATCAGTAAGTTTGCTCACACACCCTGTAGTAGCAGAGTCTCGGTTTACTAGAGCCCTCCAGTTCTCTCAGTTATAAGTCCTATTGGTTTTCAAAATCAGTTATAGGGTTTTGTCTTCCTGGTGCAAGATCTCCGGGCTGAGGTGCACAATGTGGAGCTCAAATTCTTCACTCCATAGAGGTGATCTCCAAGTTTGTGATATCCTCTTCCTCTTCCAGGGGTATGTGTCATGACTAGATCACTTCTTTTTCCCTTCTACCTGTGTTGATATATTTTCTTCTTTATATCCTTAGTTGTAGAAGAGCGATTCGCAGAGAGAGTTTTTCTAATTTTTTATGTCAAAGCTGCAATTTTGGTGTATTTGTGGGAAGAGGTGAGCTCAGCAACTTCCCACTCCACCATCGGATCCCCCCTCCAAGCTCTTCACACGGACAATTTTATAAATGCATCAGAGTAAAGCAGTAATTATAAATGACAAAATATTAATTTCCACACTTAAAGATCTGCTGAGAGTTGCAAATTGCCGAAGAAACTTGATTATTTCTGTGACAAATAACATTTCAAGACAATAACTAGAATTACAAGTGATAGCATATCAGGACATAGCAGACCTCTAGGAATTTCATACAAATTCTGGAATACTCATGTTAATAGCATATATCTACAAAAATATAACCCATCAAGGACTAGCATCACTTATTTGACAACGTTTTCCCCATAATTTAATATATTAAACAAGCATAACTAATATATCTTTTTATAAGTATAGAGAAAAAAAATTTTTGAGTTGTTCCAGTTCAGTTCAGTTCATTTGCTCAATTGTGTCCGACTCTTTGTGACCCCATGAACTGCAGCATGCCAGGGATCCCTGTCCATCGCCAACTCCTAGAGCATCCAGACCCATATCTATTGAGTTGGTGATACCATCCGCCCATCTCATCCTCTGTCGTCCCTTTCTCCCCCTGCCTTCAATCTTTCCTAACATCAGGATCTTTTCAAATGAGTCAGCTCTTTGCATCAGGTGGCCAAAATATTGGAGTTTCAGCTTTAACATCAGTCCTTGCAATGAACACGCAGGACTGATCTTTAAGATGGACAGGTTGGATCTCCTTGCAGTCCAAGGGACTCTCAAGAGTCTTCTCCAACACCACAGTTCAAAAGCATCAATTTTTCAGCGCTCAGCTTTCCTTTTTTTCTTTTTTCTTTTTATTTTTCAGTGGGTTTTGTCATACATTGACATGAATCAGCCATAGAGTTACACGTATTCCCCATCCCGGTTCCCCATCCCACCTCCCTCTCCACCCGATTCCTCTGGGTCTTCCCAGCCCACCAGGCCCGAGCACTTGACTCATGCCTCCCACCTGGGCTGATGGTCTGTTTCACCACAGATAATATACATGCTGTTCTTTCGAAACATCCCACCCTCACCTTCTCCCACAGAGTTCAAAAGTCTGTTCTGTACTTCTGCATCTCTTCTTCTGCCCTGCATATAGGGCCATCGTTACCATCTTTCTAAATTCCGTATATATGTGTTAGTATATTTTAATGTTCTTTATCTTTCTGGCTTACTTCACTCTGTATAATGGGCTCCAGTTTCATCCATCTCATTAGAACTGATTCAAATGAATTCTTTTTAACGGCTGAGTAATATTCCATGGTGTATTTGTACCACAGCTTCCTTATCCATTCATCTGCTGATGGGCATCTAGGTTGCTTCCATGTCCTGGCTATTATAAACAGTGCTGCGATGAACATTGGGGTGCACGTGTCTCTTTCAGATCTGATTTCCTCAGTGTGTATGCCCAGAAGTGGCATTGCTGGGTCATATGGCAGTTCTATTTCCCGTTTTTTAAGAAATCTCCACACTGTTTTCCATAGTGGCTGTACTAGTTTGCATTCCCACCAACAGTGTAAGAGGGTTCCCTTTTCTCCACACCCTCTCCAGCATTTATTGCTTGTAGACTTTTGGATAGCAGCCATCCTGACTGGCATGTAATGGTACCTCATTGTGGTTTTGATTTGCATTTCTCTGATAATGAGTGATGTGGAGCATCTTTTCATGTGTTTGTTAGCCATCTGTATGTCTTCTTTGGAGAAACGTCTGTTTAGTTCTTTGGCCCATTTTTTGATTGGGTCATTTATTTTTCTGGAATTGAGCTGCAGGACTTGCTTGTATATTTTTGAGATTAATCCTTTGTCTGTTTCCTCATTTGCTATTATTTTCTCCCAATCTGAGGGCTGTCTTTTCACCTTACTTAGAGTTTCCTTTGTTGTGCAAAAGCTTTTAATTTTCATTGGGTCCCATTTGTTTATTTTTGCTTTTATTTCCAGTATTCTGGGAGATGAGTCATAGAAGATCTTGCTGTGATTTATGTCGGAGAGTGTTTTGCCTATGTTCTCCTCTAGGAGTTTTATAGTTTCTGGTCTTACATTTAGATCTTTAATCCATTTTGAGTTTATTTTTGTGTATGGTGTTAGAAAGTGTTCTAGTTTCATTCTTTTACAAGTGGTTCCCCAGTTTTCCCAGCACCACTTGTTGAAGAGGTTGTCTTTTTTCCATTGCATATCCTTGCCTCCTTTGTCAAAGATAAGGTGTCCATAGGTTCGTGGATTTATCTCTGGGCTTTCTCTTCTGTTCCCTTGATCCATATTTCTGTCTTTGTGCCAGTACCATACTGTCTTGATGACTGTGGCTTTGTAGTAGAGTCTGACGTCAGGCAGGTTGATTCCTCCAGTTCCATTCTTCTTTCTCAAGATTACTTTGGCTATTCGAGGTTTTTTGTATTTCCATACAAATTGTGAAATTATTTGTTCTAGTTCTGTGAGAAATCCTGTTGGTAGCTTGATAGGGACTGCATTGAATCTATAGATTGCTTTGGGTAGAATAGCCACTTTGACAATATTGATTCTTCCAATCCATGAACACGGTATGTTTCTCCATCTGCTTGTGTCCTCTTTGATTTCTTTCATCAATGTTTTATAGTTTTCTATGTATAGGTCTTTCGTTTCTTTAGGTAGATATACTCCTAAGTATTTTATTCTTTTTGTTGCAATGGTGAATGGTATTGTTTCCTTAATTTCTCTTTCTGTTTTTTCATTGTTAGTATATAGGAATGCAAGGGATTTCTCTGTGTTAATTTTATATCCTGCAACTTTACTATATTCATTGATTAGCTCTAGTATTTTTCTGGAAGAGTCTTTAGGGTTTTCTATGTAGAGGATCATGTCATCTGCAAACAGCGAGAGTTTCACTTCTTCTTTTCCTATCTGGATTCCTTTTACGTCTTTTTCTGCTCTGATTGCTGTGGCCAAAACTTCCAACACTATGTTGAATAGTAGATGTGAGAGTGGGCATCCTTGTCTTGTTCCTGATTTCAGAGGAAATGCTTTCAATTTTTCACCATTGAGGGTGATGCTTGCTGTGGGTTTGTCATATATAGCTTTTATTATGTTGAGTTATGTTCCTTCTATTCCTGCTTTCTGGAGAGTTTTAATCATAAATGAGTGTTGGATTTTGTCAAAGACTTTCTCTGCATCTATTGAGATAATCATATGGTTTTTATCTTCCAATTTGTTAATGTGGTATATTACATTGATTGATTTGCAGATATTGAAGAATCCTTGCATTCCTGGGATAAAGCCCACTTCGTCATGGTGTATGATTTTTTTTAATATGTTGTTGGATTCTGTTTGCTAGAATTTTGTTAAGGATTTTTGCATCTATGTTCATCAGTGATATTGGCCTGTAGTTTTCTTTTTTTGTGGCATCCTTGTCTGGTTTTGGAATTAGGGTGATGGTGGCCTCATAGAATGAGTTTGGAAGTTTACCTTCATCTGCAATTTTCTGGAAGAGTTTGAGTAAGATAGGTGTTAGCTCTTCTCTAAATTTTTGGTAGAATTCAGCTGTGAAGCCATCTGGTCCTGGGCTTTTGTTTGCTGGCAGATTTCTGATTACGGTTTCGATTTCCTTGCTTGTGATGGCTCTGTTAAGATCTTCTATTTCTTCCTGGTTCAGTTTTGGAAAGTTATACTTTTCTAAGAATAAAGACTCTTCCAGAAAATTACTAGAGCTAATCAATGAATATAGTAAAGTTGCAGGATATAAAATTAACACAGAGAAATCCCTTGCATTCCTATATACTAACAATGAAAAAACAGAAAGAGAAATTAAGGAAACAATACCATTCACCATTGCAACAAAAAGAATAAAATACTTAGGAGTATATCTACCTAAAGAAACGAAAGACCTATACATAGAAAACTATAAAACATTGATGAAAGAAATCAAAGAGGACACAAGCAGATGGAGAAACATACCGTGTTCATGGATTGGAAGAATCAATATTGTCAAAGTGGCTATTCTACCCAAAGCAATCTATAGATTCAATGCAGTCCCTATCAAGCTACCAACAGGATTTCTCACAGAACTAGAACAAATAATTTCACAATTTGTATGGAAATACAAAAAACCTCGAATAGCCAAAGTAATCTTGAGAAAGAAGAATGGAACTGGAGGAATCAACCTGCCTGACGTCAGACTCTACTACAAAGCCACAGTCATCAAGACAGTATGGTACTGGCACAAAGACAGAAATATGGATCAAGGGAACAGAAGAGAAAGCCCAGAGATAAATCCACGAACCTATGGACACCTTATCTTTGACAAAGGAGGCAAGGATATGCAATGGAAAAAAGACAACCTCTTCAACAAGTGGTGCTGGGAAAACTGGGGAACCACTTGTAAAAGAATGAAACTAGAACACTTTCTAACACCATACACAAAAATAAACTCAAAATGGATTAAAGATCTAAATGTAAGACCAGAAACTATAAAACTCCTAGAGGAGAACATAGGCAAAACACTCTCCGACATAAATCACAGCAAGATCTTCTATGACTCATCTCCCAGAATACTGGAAATAAAAGCAAAAATAAACAAATGGGACCCAATGAAAATTAAAAGCTTTTGCACAACAAAGGAAACTCTAAGTAAGGTGAAAAGACAGCCCTCAGATTGGGAGAAAATAATAGCAAATGAGGAAACAGACAAAGGATTAATCTCAAAAATATACAAGCAAGTCCTGCAGCTCAATTCCAGAAAAATAAATGACCCAATCAAAAAATGGGCCAAAGAACTAAACAGACGTTTCTCCAAAGAAGACATACAGATGGCTAACAAACACATGAAAAGATGCTCCACATCACTCATTATCAGAGAAATGCAAATCAAAACCACAATGAGGTACCATTACATGCCAGTCAGGATGGCTGCTATCCAAAAGTCTACAAGCAATAAATGCTGGAGAGGGTGTGGAGAAAAGGGAACCCTCTTACACTGTTGGTGGGAATGCAAACTAGTACAGCCACTATGGAAAACAGTGTGGAGATTTCTTAAAAAATGGGAAATAGAACTGCCATATGACCCAGCAATGCCACTTCTGGGCATACACACTGAGGAAATCAGATCTGAAAGAGACACGTGCACCCCAATGTTCATCGCAGCACTGTTTATAATAGCCAGGACATGGAAGCAACCTAGATGCCCATCAGCAGATGAATGGATAAGGAAGCTGTGGTACATATACACCATGGAATATTACTCAGCCGTTAAAAAGAATTCATTTGAATCAGTTCTAATGAGATGGATGAAACTGGAGCCCATTATACAGAGTGAAGTAAGCCAGAAAGATAAAGAACATTAAAATATACTAACACATATATACGGAATTTAGAAAGATGGTAACGATGGCCCTATATGCAGGGCAGAAGAAGAGATGCAGAAGTACAGAACAGACTTTTGAACTCTGTGGGAGAAGGTGAGGGTGGGATGTTTCGAAAGAACAGCATGTATATTATCTGTGGTGAAACAGACCACCAGCCCAGGTGGGAGGCATGAGTCAAGTGCTCGGGCCTGGTGGGCTGGGAAGACCCAGAGGAATCGGGTGGAGAGGGAGGTGGGATGGGGAACCGGGATGGGGAATACGTGTAACTCTATGGCTGATTCATGTCAATGTATGACAAAACCCACTGAAAAATAAAAATTAAATTAAATTAAATTAAATTAAAAAAAAAAAAAAACTAAGATCATGACATACTGTCCCACCACTTCATGGCAAATAGATAAGGAAACAATGAAAACTGTGACAGACTTTATTTTCTTGGGCTCTGAAATTACTGTGGACAATGACTGCAACCATGAAATTAAAAGATATTTGTTCTTTGGGAGAAAAGCTATGACAAATCTTGTGAAACTGAAAGTGAAAATCATTCAGTCATGTCCGAATCTTTGTGGCCCCATGGACTATACAGTCCATGGAATTCTACTGGCAGAATACTGGAGTAGGTAGCCATTCCCTTCTCCAGGGGTTCTTCCCAATCCAGGAATCGAACCCAGGTCTTCCTCATTGCAGGTGGAATCTTTACCATCTGAACCACAGGGGAAGCCCAACAATACTGGAGTGGGTAGCCTATCCCTTCTGCAGCAGATCTTCCCAACCCAGGAATCGAACTGGGGTCTCCTGCATTGCAGGTGGATTATTTACCAACTCAGTTATGAGGGAAGCCCATGACAAATGTGCTAGGTATGTCATAGCTTTCCTTCAAAGGAGTCTTTTAACTTCATGGCTGCAGTCGAGGAGAAACTAAATAGCCTCTTGATGAAGGTGAAAGAGGAGAATTAAAAAGCTGGCTTGTAACTCAACATTCAAAAAACTAAGATCATGGCATTGGATCCCATCTCTTCTAGGCAAATAGATGGGGAAATAGTGGATGCAGTGACAGCTTTTCCTTTCTGAGTCTCCAAAACCACTGGGGACAGTGACTTCAGCCATGGAATTAAAAGATGACTGCTCCTCAGGAGTAAAGTTATGACAAGCCTTCCATGTTAAAAAGCAGGGATATGACTTTGCTGTCAAATGCCCATATAGACAAAGCTGTGTGTTTTCCAGTAGTCATGTATGGATATGTGAGTTGGACCATAAAGAAAGCTGAGCACTGAAGAATTGATGCTGAAGAAGACCCGAGAGTCCCTTGGACAGCAAGGAGAACAAACCAGTCAATGCTAAAGGAAATCACCCTGAATATTCATTGGAAAGACTGATGCTGAAACTGAAGCTCCAATATTTTGGCCACCTGATGTGAAGAGCAGACTAATTGGAAAAGACCCTGAAGCTGGGAAAGATTGAGGGCAGGAGGAGAAGGGGGTGACACAAGATAAGATGGTTGGATGGCATCATCAAACATTGGACATGAGTTTGAACAAACTCTGGGTGATAGTGAAGGTCAGGCAAGCCTGTCGTGCTACAGTCCATGGGTTTGCAATCAGTTAGACATGAATGAGCAACTAAACAGTAAAGGTATAACACACAAAAGGGTCTTTGCTATTGTACTGGTCTTTTCAGCTGACTGCACAACCCTTTTGTAGGTTAATCCATTGTGGTATAAGAATAGTGGCTTTCAAATATGTCGGTTCATTCCACAATGGGAGAAAGCTCTCATGGTAGCTTCATCATCCCCCACACTCCAAAGGAACATCTGCTGCCCATCCTGTATCCTCTCAACACCAATGCATAGATTTTTTTTAATATAAATATATTTATTTTAATTGGAGGCTAAGTATTTTACAATACTGTAGTGGTTTTGCTATATATTGACATGAATCTGCCACAGATGTACATGCATTCCCCATCCTGAACTCCCCTCCCACCTCCCTCCCCATCCCATCCCTCTGGGTCATCCCAGTGCACCAGCCCTGAGCACCCTGTCTCATGCATCGAACCTGGGCTGGCGATTCGTTTCACATATGATAATATACATGTTTCAATGTCATTCACCCAAATCATCCCACCCTCGCCCTCTCCTACAGAGTCCAAAAGACTGTTCTATACATCTGTGTCTCTTTTGCTGTTTCGCATATAAAGTTATTTTACCATCTTTCAAAATTCCATATATATGCATTAGTATACTGTGTTGATGTTTTTCTTTCTGGCTTACTTCACTCTCTATAATAGGCTCCAGTTTCATCCACCTCATTAGAACTGATCCAAATGTATTCTTTTTAATGGCTGAGTAATATTCCATTGTGTATATGTACCAAAGCTTTCTTATCCATTTGTCTGCTGGTGGACATCTAGGTTGCTTCCATGTCCTGGCTATTATAAACAGTGCTGCAATGAACATTGGGGTACATGTGTCTTTTTCATTTCTGATTTCCTCACTGTGTATGCCCTGCAGTGGGATTGCTGGGTCATATGGCATTCCTATTTCCAGTTTTTTAAGGAATCTCCACACTGTTCTGCATAGTGGCTGTACTAGTTTGCATTCCCACCAACAGTGTAAGAGGGTTGCCTTTTCTCCACAACCTCTCCAGCATTTATTGCTTGTAGACTTTTGGATAGTAGCCATTCTGACTGGTGTGAAGTGGTACCTCATTGTGGTTTTTGATTTGCATTTCTCTGATAATGAGTGATGTTGAGCATCTTTTCATGTGTTAGCCATCTGCATGTTTTCTTTGGAGAAATATCTGTTTAGTTCTTTGGCCCACTTTTTGATTGGGTCTTTTATTTTTCTGGAATTGAGCTGCAGGAGTTGCTTGTATATTTTTGAGATTAATTCTTTGTCTGTTGCTTTGTGTGCTATTATTTTCTCCCACTCTGAAGGCTGTCTTTTCACCTTGCTTATAGGTTCCTTTGTTGTGCAAAAGCTTTTAAGTTTCATTAGGTCCCATTTGTTTATTTCTGCTTTTATTTCCAGTATTCTGGGAGGTGGGTCACAGAAGATCCAGCTGTGATTTAAATCAGAGAGTGTTTTGCCTATGTTTTCCTACAGGAGTTTTACAGTTTCTGGTCTTATATTTAGATCTTTAATCCATTTTTGAGTTTATTTTTGTGTATGGTGTTAGAAAGTGTTCTAGTTTCATTCTTTTACAAGTGGTTCCCCAGTTTTCCCAGCACCACTTGTTAAAGAGATTGCCCTTTCTCCATTGTATATTTTTGCCTCCTTTGTCAAAGATAAGTTGTCCATTGGTGCGTGGATTTATCTCTGGGCTTTCTATTTTGTTCCATTGATCTATATTTCTGTCTTTGTGCCAGTACCATACTGTCTTGATGACTGTGGCTTTGTAGTAGAGTCTGAAGTCAGGCAGGTTGATTCCTCCAGTTCCATGCTTCTTTCTCAAGATTGCTTTGGCTATTCAAGGTTTTGTTGTTTTTCTTTTCTTTTTTTTTTTTTTTTTTTTGTATTTCCATACAAATTGTGAAATTATTTGTTCTAGTTCTTTGAAAAATACCTTTGGTAGCTTGATAGACCAATGCATAGATTATGCAGCATCTATTCATGGTTATCACTCCAAATATTCTAACACTATGCCCTGGCTTACCCTGCACTTGAGCTCCTCATCTAAATCTTCCTCCAACCATCTATAATATTTGCATTCCAATGAATACTAGGATGCAGTCAATTATGAGCTATCATATTCTGTAGTAGATTAGAAAACTTAAAATTTTTATAAATATACTTTTCCTCATAATAATTTTTAATAGACTCAAAAATATCTCTGTAAAAATTATGTTTAGCATTTAATGTTTATCTTACCTGGAAAGGATTTAGATATATTCAACCCATTATTTAGTTTAACAGCATAAATTTTCATCTTATTTTAATTTCTTTAAAACATTTTTAACAATTATGCTTTGATTAGACCTTAAACAACTAAGCATCACCATGACTTGTTGTTGTTGGCCAATTTTGTAGCAGAAATAACATGAGCTCATTTGATCAGACAACCCAGGGAGAAAAAGTTGTACATTTGCCTTTCATTCAGTATCAATAATGCTGAGAACATGCTTATTTTCATTAAACCAAGAAATTTAAACTAGCTTTTATTTATTAAATGTTGATCATGTGAAAATTTGGGTTAGTTTCTAAGTGTATATCTAAGTGTATACTTGATTTATATATGTTGTTGAAATTTTAGTCACTCAATCCTGTCCACCTCTTTGTGACCCCATGAACTGTAGCCTGCCAGGCTCCTCTGTCAATCGAATTCTCCAGGTAAAATTACTGGAGTGGGTAGCCATTCCCTCCTCCACAGGATCTTCTCAACCCAGGGATCAAACCCAAGTCTCCTGCATTGCAGGAGGATTCTTTATCGTCTGAGCCACGAGGGAAGTTATATAATTAAATATAGCTCTTTACAATTAATTTTGTCAATACACCCAGGAGGTAGAAAAAATATCATATACTTACAACATACACATATATACATACATAATACAGAAACAGTCACAGACAACTTACAGGGTTTGCTTTTTTTTTAATTTAGCCATGCCTCAAGTACAAACTCAGAGGAATGGTTAGATCCACACTGTTTCTGGCAAATGGAGTAAGTTAATATTATTTGCACAGATGGCCAAAGATTTTACTATTTTTTTTGCATGCCGTCTCACTTCTCACACATTCACTGAACCCAGAGTAGGCATGGCACAAGCAGGAAAGCTGGAAGAAAACTCAAGGAGCCATAGGAATTGAAGATATGTTTATTCTCTCTGGTCTGGCACAGCAGCCATGCAACAGACACGCTGAATTCTCTCATGGTTGACCCAGCAGACCCAGCCATAAAGCAGCTGCAAGGGCTTTTCAAGTGGAGCTTATATTTACAGAACAAAATTGGTCTGTGGTTAAGAGGGTACATTGTGACATGCATGCACAGTGCTATAAGTGATCACAGCTGTTACATAACCATGTATTTGCAAAATATGGGGCTAGAGCGAGAGGCTATGGGGCAAGAGAGTCTGACTACCACCATCTTGGCTGATTTGCTTTTCCCCTACTTTCCACCCCTTCAGGGTCTCTTGCCTCACAGTCTATGTGTAGTCCAACTTCCACAATATTCCCTTGGCAAGTAACACTGATCCTTGAACCCACATTCTGCAACAGCAGTAGATGCTACAGCAACAAACAGCTACATCCTCAACACATAGCAAAACCCAATACCAGGTATCACCTGGAACTCCCTATGGGGTTAGAAGAGCCACCCACCACAAGTGGGGTGTATTTATCTTCCACAGCCAAGTCCAGTCCACCATCTTTCCTTTTGAAATTTCAGAAAAGCCTCCACAGGGCCAACTGCATCCCTGTGGGTTTTTTTTAAGGACCACAAAACCCCCACAGGTGCCAGGCCCACCACTTCAAAGAGGGAATGTTTTGTGGTGTTCACAGCTCACCCACATGATTCCAAATACTTTCACACTAAATCTGCAAGAGAGGACACAACTTTTACAGTACACTGTTCTAAATCTACAAGAGAGGACACAGTCTAAACCTTAACCATTTGGCCTCCATAGACATCAATGCGTGCTCTAGGACCAAGAAACTGCTCCAGCTTGATATAAACAAGGCTGCATTCAGCACTGGTGTCAACCAGGACCCTTACTTTCTGTACATTAGCCAGTGACCAGTGAATTGCAAGTTCTACATGGGGCTTCTGATTGCTGCTTAGGCTCTTCGGGCAGGCACCTTGGCCTGAGCCCTATTCAAAGCGGAAAAGGGCATCGAGGGAAAATCCTTGAATGCCATAAAATCTGCTAATTGAACCACCCGTATCTCTTGCTGTGGACACTTCCCACACTTGGTTAACTGCTGCTCTGGTCTGTTGCCTCCATATCTCTAGGAATGTAGCATTAGGCAGTTTATCAGTTTTATTTCTGTCAATTCCCACTGCCAGCAAGTCATCCCAGATTTGCATTTATGTCATCTGGACAGGGCCTTTACCAGCTTGGCCCCACTTTGGGGTCTTCACACTAACACCTTTTGCCGGTCACCACCCCTCTATTTCTCCCAAGCTAGCCACCATCAAGGTCACTTCATAGATGGGGTGCTCCACAAATGGCACAAGAATAGCAGTCAGGGATCCAAAAGTTGTGGATGGGGCATTGTTCAAACTGGTATCTCACATACCCCCAGTAAAATGCTTGTCATCTGGGCCTCGGGTATGTGAGTTAAACATAGACTGCTTCATGCCCATTTCTCTCACAACTTGGTCAACTCAGCATAGGAATACCATTTACTTACAGTATTGAGGAGCTCTCCTGCATTCACCCACACAGTGTGGATGGTAGTGTTAATCCATTTCATCAGAGCATGTGTTTGGTTAGGCATGCCCTGCATGAGTCGCCTAGCATTCAGCACCCTTTGTCTCAATGAAGGGTGAATGGCTATAGATGCCAACCGTTCTATTTTACCCTGGAACAAATGATACCATCCACCCCTGTGTCCCAGAGTTGCAAAAGCCATGCTGCCAAGGGTTCCTCTTGCTTTTGCCAAAACTGCTAACCCAAGTCGATCAACTGCACCTGAGTATATGGTCAATATGTCATGAACTCAGTAGCAATGAGGGCCCCTTGAGGATGCTCTCCCTGGGCCATAGGCTGCTCAGGTTTCACTTTTTGCTGTACAACGAGCCTCACTGCCAAGCAGGGATCCACGGTCTCACAATTTTTATCATCATCATCCCTCATTACTTCATAGTCCAAGACACTAAGTTCCTCAAGGCCACACATCTCTTTTTCCAGCATACGTATACACTGTTCCAACTTTTCTTCTCATCTCTGCAGTTTGCACACTTTTGTAACATCATGAACTCTCCATATTCACATTCAAGTCAGTCAAGAAAATCCACCCCATAGTGCCAGCAGCAGTATGTGCCACTTTGTCTGGCAAACAGGAACTCACTGCCTGTATCACCTTTTCAATACTATCTGGTAACCTACCCACCACTTCGCAGTCTTCCACTGGGGCCCATTCCAAGAGGAGAGTATAAGTACCTCATACTATGTAGTGGCTACTGGCTTCCTCTATCATTGGAGCCTCAGGCTCCCCTACCTGCTGGGAATCCTGCCAACTACACCAACTGTCTCACTTCTCACACTGTTCACTTAACACAGGGTAGGTAAGGTGCAAGCAGGGAAGCCCAAAGAAAACTTGAGGAGCCATGGGAAATGCAGATTATTTTTTTTTTTTTCCTCTTGGCTGGTGCAGCGTCCATGCAGCAGACATGCTGTGTTCTCTTGTGGTTGACCCAGCAGACACAGCCATAACACAGCCACAAGGACTTTTCAGGTGGAGCTCATATAGGTTTACAGAACAAAAGTGGCCTATGGCCAAGGGGGTACATTGTGACATGCATGTGCAGCACTATAATTGATCTCAGCTGTTACATAACCATGTATTTACAAAATGTGAGAGGCCATGGGGTAAGAGAGCCTGACCACTGCCATCTTGACTAGTTTGCTCTTCCCCTATACATGCTGTGATGATTTAGTTTTTAGAAGTTTCTGCATATTAATTAAATAATTCATTCCATTGTCTGAGAGACTTGAAATCTTCTCTTTTAAGGGTATCATTTAAGGTGGACTTATTTAAAACAAAGTTTCTCTAGACTTTGTTTTAAAAGTTTGTTTAAGTTTTCCTGGCCATTGTAATTCCAAAGTATTCAAAAGTTCACCCATTTTTCCAGAAAGGCACAAGACCATGGTCCAAGGACCAGGTGAAACCCATCTTGCCTTTGAATTCCCTAAAACATCTTCATTATAAGGGGCCCTGTTTCCCAACAGGGCTTCCCAGGTGGCGCTAGTGGTAAAGAACTCGCCTAATGCAGGAGAAATAAGAGACACAGCTTCGATCACTGGGTTGGGAAGATCCCCTGGAGGATGGCATGGTAACCTACTCCAGTATTCATGCCTGGAGAATCCCATGGACAGAGGAGCCTAGCATGCTAACAGTCCATAGGGTCACAAAGAGTCGGACATAACTGAAGTGACTTAGCATGCATGCATGCACTGTTTTCTGATTGTTGTAAAACAGCAGGAATCACATGGTTTCCCCTCTTTTGAACACAATGGATGACTTACCAAGAATCGTTATAGAAGCAGACCATAAATAAAGCCAGAGAACTCAAAACCAGAAAAGAGAGAATTATTTTTATTTTGTAAGAAAAAAAAAAAGTATATTCAGGAATACCAGATAATTGTAATTTGAAGTAGGCAAGCTATGGTGAATCACAGGCAAGTCTGAAGAGACAAAAGGAATGTCATCTTTTATTAGGTTTTAGGAGGGAAATGGGAAGGGTGGATTTGAATAACAGTTAATTGGAGAAGAGCAAGAGTTCAAGGTTGTGGCAGTTTCCTATTGGCTACAAGTGGTGATAAGCTCATTGTTGCTAGGGCAGGGGGAGTATTCCTTCCTTTTTTAAAAAAAAGCAGGAGATGAAATTCCCATGTGAAATATGTCCTCCCTTTTACCAGAAGAAAAGTAATATTCTTACCATCAGGAATAAGAAATTGAGACTGAGAGAATTTTATACAAAGAATTCTATACAAACAGACCTTTTAAAAGCAATTATTATTTTCCTTCATCCTGTTGGTTTTGCAGGCTGCAACAAGTGGTATGTTAACGAGAGCCATCCCTTGAGGGCTTTCAATTCCATTTTAAAAGAAGTTTTTGTTATTTACTTTTATACATTCAACACAATCTCTATCAAGATTCCAATGGTATTTTTTACAGAAATTTTAAAAATATTTCTATAGAACCACAAGAGACCCCAAATATCCAAAGCAATCCTGAGACGAAAACAAAGTGGGAGGTATCACTTTTGCTGATTTCAAACTATACTATAAAGCTATAGTATGCTACTACCATAAAAACAGACAAATAGATCAACGAAATAAAACCAAGAGGCTAGAAATAAACCCAAACAAATGTGGTCACCAAATATTTGACACGGGAACCAAGAATACACAATGGACAAAAAGACAATATCTTACACAGATGCTGCTGGAAGAATCAGATGTAAAAGAACAAAACTCAACCCCTATTTTTTAAAGAGTGGAATTTATTATTATTATTTTTTGACCTCATTGCATGGCTTGTGGGGTCTTAGTTCCCCTACCAGGGGCTGAACTCAGGCCCTTGGCAGTGAAATCATAGAAATGAACTGCCAGAGAATTCCCTCAGCCCCTATCTTACACCACTCAAAAATTAGCTTAAAATGTATTAAAGACTTAGATGTAAGGCCTGAAACCATGAAACTCCTGGAAGAAAATAGGAAAAGAGATCCTTGACATGGGTCTTTGACATGACACCTAAAGCACAAGCTACCAAAAAACAAAAAATTCACATGGGACTACATCAAGCTAAAAAGCTTCTGCACAGCAAAAGAAACAATCAACAAAGTGAAATGACAACCTACAGAATGGAAAAAATCTTTGCAAATCCTATATCTCATAAGAGGAAAATATCCAAAATATATATAGATATCTCTCCAAAGAAGATATACAAAAAGCCAATGAGTACATGAAAAGATGCTCAAGATGATCACTAGTCATCAGGAAAATGCAAATCAAAATCACAATGAGATATCACCTCACTCCTATTAGAATGACCAATATAAAAAAGACAAGACATGGGATTACCCTGGTGGTCCAGTGATTCAGTGGTTACAAATCCACCTTCTAATGCAGGGGATGTGAGTTCATTCTCTGGTCAGAGAACTAAAATCCCACATGCCACAGAGCAATTAAGCCCGAGCATCAAGCATCACGACTACTGAGCCTGCACTCTAGAGCCCACACACCACAACTAGAGAAATCCACACACTGCAAAAAAGAAAGAGCCTGTGTGCCTCAACAAAGATCCAGCACAGCCAAAAAAAAAAAAAAAGGCAAGACATAACAAAATGCAGGACACCCTAGACAATATCATAAAGAGCAGGCACCCTCACTCTACCACAGGCATATTACTTTTTATCCCATATCTCTCATCTAATGTTTCTTCAGGTAAGGTATAAACCACTGAGAACAGGTTAAAGTGCATTAATGTCTACTCTGGACAACACTCTTTCTGTAGAATGCTGTTATATTAAAAGAAAAAAAAATCTCCTCTTCAAACAAGATTGAGCGTGTTCAGGATAGTAAAACCCGTAGACAAAGTCTCATCTTCAAGCAAGTTTAGAAAATGATGAGTTAAATAAAGATCAATACTTTGTCTGCCACAGAACTTCTCAGGGGTTTTAATTTACATTGTGAAATTTCAAGGTCAAAGAACCTCTTGGTTTTTGCTTTTTTTCTTTTTAAACTATTACACCTAGTAACTTTACCCCATCCCAGATATCCAAAACAGATTGCACTTTAAGAAATACTTATTTATGCTATTACCTTTCCCCCTTGAAGCTATATTTTAATGAGAAGAGTCCTAAGCTAGAAGGATGTTGCTTTAATGGAGCAATTTCAGGCATTGGTCAGTTGGAGTGGATAGAACAGATTTCTGAAATCACACCATGAGTGGTGCCAACACAGGTGCTATACCCCACACCAACTTAGCACTTTCTCTCCCATCTTTACATTAGAAGCTCATTGAATGAATCAGGCTCAGTCTGTGGATGTGAATGTTGATGTGCTCAGCTTCGTGAATAAATTGCCCTGGGATCATTGCCTCTCTGATATTACATAAATATATGTGATTGCAAAGTAAAGAGATGAGGTTTTTGTCCTTCAAGTTACATATCCTAGAAGGTTGTTTTGCAAAGTTACAGGTGGCTCTAGTGATAAAGAACTCGCCAGCCAATGCAGGAGATGTAAGAGATGCAGGTTCAATCTCTGGGTTGGGAAGATCCCCTGGAGGAGGGCATGGCAACCCACTCCAGTATTCTTGCCTAGAGAATCCCAAGGACAGAGGAGCCTGGTGGGCTACAGTCCATAGGGTCACAAAGAGTTGGACACGACTGAAGTAACTTAGCAAGCGTGCATGCTCCCGAAGAAGCTGTCCACTTTTTCCTATGATTCTGCTGTGGTTCAGAAGATGAGAAGTAGATAAACCTGCATTCAAATATCACTATGTCACCTATTATCTGAATGATATTAGATAAGCTACAAAGTTTCTCTGAACTTTAGTTTCCTCATCAGTAAAACAAAGCTAATAGAGCTCTTCTAGCAGGTTGTTTGGAGAATGAATTAAGTTTAACGTCTGGCACAATTACTCTTCATCACTCTACTTTGGGGGACAGACATCTTTCAAAGCATTATAGCAGCCTCAGGAAAGCCCTAATTTTCCCCAAATAAGCAGCTCTCTTTGCTCATCATTTTATCTATCAAAAATTACACTTTCTCTCAGAAGATCAGAATTTCCAGTGGTTATGAAGGCAGCCCAAGTCTAGAGTCTTCAGCTTTTAACTAATATGCTGAACTGCCTGACATAGAGGGTTCTTCACTTAGGAGCCTCTCTTCTCAGAGTTTTAGCATCTATTTCTATAAAGCAGACTTTATAGTCCCTGTCCTGATAGCTTCCCTGTGTTATGTGCAAGTTACATGGAAAATAGATGTGAAACAATTTTTAAACATTAAAGCACACAAACACACACATACATATAATTTAATAGGAAGATAAAGTCTTGTGGCCAGGATCCATTCTCTGCCTTTGCCTTCTTTGCCCTCTATCAAGTCTGGTAACTTAAGAAGCCCCCAACTCCTGCTTCCAGCTTACATTATATAGAACTAACTTGTATTGTGCAGGTCAAATGAAAAACCTATGGTGAAACTCTGGTTACAGTATTTATATCATAACTAGACTACTCAGACATAAATCCATCCTTAATCTTATCTTCTCTGTTGCCTCAAAACTTTTACCTATAAAATAGTGCTTACCTCATATCAATGGTATAAGAATATAATGAGATAACCCACAGGAGTCTAGAAGCATGTGGGGCATATAGTATTTGCAAGATAAGTGTAAGCTCATCATTACCATTCATGGAATCCTACATCATAGCTTTCTAGCTCAACTTCTCACATTGTACAGAGAAGGAAACTGAGGCCTAGGGAGGGAAAGGGATTGATCCAATATCACACAGAGAGTGGCAGAATCTAAACAGAATGTATTTGTAGGTAGAACTAAAGACTGAAATCTGGAAATGCCAAATAATGTAAAGCAAAGGATCCTGTCACAATTCAGTTTAACACATACAAGCTTGCTGGCCAGATATGGTTCTCTGTAACACACTGGAAGATTTGCGAAATTCTAACTTGACTGCAATTCAATGACACTTTTCCATTCACAGTTGTTAATTATTAGTCAAAGAATATATGGCTTCCCAAACAACCTTTATCCCTGGGGACAAAAGGCCAAAGAAAACATTAATTAGCAAAACTGGTACATAATTTTGCTTAAGACTGGAAGCATTTTTAAGATATTTTCAATTGAGTACTGGTTGGGCCTAGGAGAAATCTTAACCTACTTGCCACAGGCTTTCTAGGTTCAGAGTTGGGACACTACTCCATTCCCTTACCTAAAAGTTGCCCAGAGCTACTGCCAAAATTACCGCAACCTTGTCATAGCCCAGAAGAATGCCAGTGTTGGGTGATGAAAGATCTTTAGAGATGATTTAGTCCAACTTCTCTCATATTTCAGATGAGACCTAAGGGCCAGAGAAGAGAAAGAACAGGCCCCAGGTCACACAGGAAAAAGCTGAAATTTAGACCCAGTTCTTCCCAATGGGGGAACTGGATTCCCCTAAATCAATGGATATATGGAACAAGGGGAAGGAAATAACTATCACTATGAGACATTCCAGAATATACTGTTGACAGAGACAACCCACCAGTAAAAATGCCAAAGACAGCAAAGCCAAAATGTAGCCAAGACTCATGGTATAAAGATTTTAAAATATTATATGCTCTATATGGTAGTCAGGGTTGGGGGTCAATTGCAAGATTTATGTACAAAAACATCACTATACAAGAACACAACTTTTGTACATAGTTGGAAAGAAAAAGAACACATTCATTGAATGCTTAACTATGTAACTATGTGCTAGAATTTTTCACAGTCACTTCATTTGACCCATGCATCAACCCTGGGATATATCTCTCGTTACTATTTTTATCATGCCTCAGGTTAAATGACTTTTCCAAGTTCATAGCTTGGTAGTAGAGAAGCCCACAGCTGTCCCACTACAAATCCCAGGCCCTGTTCACTATGGTATGCATCATATTAAATCCATCTGAGTGGAGACCAAGGAAAACACCAAAATTCCTTGGGTAAAACATGATAATTTAAGTTCATAGCTTTAGAAAGTACTCAAGTCTCCCATGCTTTGGTTTTCTCAACTGTAAAAAATGGAGCTTGCTAAGGATTGAGTGTGCCCCCCCCCCCCCGCCCAATTCATATGTTGGAACCTTAATCCTCACTGTGACAGTATTTGGATTTGGGGACTTTGGGAGGTAACTATATCAGGAAGGTGGAGGCCTTGTGATACGATTAGTGACTTTATAAGAAGAAATGTGAGAGAACTTGCTTCCCTTCACTACTTTCTGCTATGTGAGGACACAGCAAGAAGATGGCCATTTACAAACTAAGAAGAGGGCCATCATCAAGAATTAAATAGGTTCTTGATCTTGAACTTGAAGCCTCCAGAACTGGGAGAAATAAATGTTTAATTAGGCCACTCAGTCTTTGATGTTTTTGTTACAGAAGCCCAAACTGATTAAGACAGAACAAATATTAATACCTATGTTCTGGGATTGCTATGGGTATTAAAAGAGTTAATTTGTATGAAGTACTTGGAATAGCACCTGGTACAGAGGAATCTTATGTAAGTCACTGTTATAATATCATTATCATTAATATAGTTTTGTCAATGAACAGTGACTAAGTACATAGGCCTTGGCATCAGGCAACCAGGGTAACCCTTTGACCTTTTCAGGATTTAATTTCTTCACCTGTAAGTATGAGATCAGAAAATTTTACTGAAACCAGGAGACACAAACTGACATGACTTCTGGGGTTCAACAGCACTAATATTATGTGCCAGGCACTAGATGTGGAATAAAAGATGTGGAATCCCCATGGGGCAGATATCCCTGGTCTTACCAGGGAAGTACCATGCTATTTTATTAACCTCATTTTTACAGATTTTGGAATGAAAGCACAAAGTAAAGTACTTTGCACAAAATCACAAGGAGAACTGAACTTGTACCTAAGCAGTCTGTCTTCAGAGGCCACATTCTTCATCCTTCCATTCTATTTATCAGACTTTGGGAAAATATATGAATCCTGCTTTATGACACTAAAGATTGGTGAGGACTGCGTCAAAAACTGGACCATTTATGCCCTACTTAAAGGTTTTCAGGTTCAAATATTTAAAGGAAAATACTGAGTTGGTCAAACAAAACACATTTTGTTTCATATGCCTAATTTCACCCAAGAGGCTACTAATGTACAAAGCCCATGTTAGTTGTTTTTTTTTTTTTCCAGTCCTGACATTCTGTTACTTCCATAAGAATCTAAATCATACACAAAGAACTCTTGCCTGCCTTCTCCTGTTTGAAGATGGAGTAATGTCATAGAGATGGCCTTTTCAGAGATTTGGTATTTTAACCACCATGTGCTTCCCAGTCTTTCCCCAGCATTTGAAATTTCCATTGTTCATTGAAGAGAGCAGAAAATAGGACTGTAATGTTTTGATTACTGGAGACACTAAAATCACTCGTTCATATTAGAAGTAGTCTATCTCTCTCTCTCTCTCTCTCTTTTTTTTTTCCAGTTGCAATTCTGCTGCACTGGAAAAAGAAAACAAAAATAATGACTGTGCAGTTTTCTAGAAGCAATTACTAGGAGAATATCAATAAATCCATTGGTGCTCCTGCTATATCTTGGGTTTGAGGAGACCAGGGATATCTGCCCCATAGGGTTTCCACATCTTTTGTTCTGGGATAGATGAAAGCAGTTCAATTCAGTCTCCCAGTTGTGTCTGACTCTTTGCCACCCCATGGACTGCAGCACACCAGGCTTCCTTGTCCATCGCCAACACCTGGAGCTTCCTCAACTTCATGTCCAGTGAGTCGGTGATGTCATCCAACCATCTCATCATCTGTTATCTCCTTCTTCTCCTGCCTTCAATCTTTCCCAGCATCAGGGACTTTTCCAATGACTCATTTCTTCGCATCAGGTGGCCACAGTATTGGAGTTTCAGCTTCAGCGTCAGTCCTTCCAATGAATATTCAGAACTGTTTTCTTTTAGGATGGACTGGTTGAATCTCCTTGCAGTCCAAGGGAATCTCAAGAGTCTTCTCCAACGCCACAGTTCAAAAGCATCAATTCCTTGGTGCTCATCTTTCTTTATGATCCAACTCTCACATCCATACATGACTACTGGAAAAACCATAGCTTTGACTAGGTGGACCTTTGTTGGTAAAGTAATGTCTTTGCTTTTTAATATGCTGTCTAGGTTGCTCATAGCTTTTCTTCCAAGGAGTAATTGTCTTTTAATTTCATGTTTACAATCAACATCTGCAGTGATTTTGGAATCCAAGAAAATAAAATCTTTCACTGTTTCCATTGTTTCTCCATCTATTTGCATGAAGTGATGGGAGTGGATGCCATGATCTTTGTTTTCTAATGCTGAATTTTAAGCCAGCTTTTTCACTCTCCTCTTTCACTTTCATCAAGAGGGTCTTTAGTTCCTCTTCACTTTCTGCCATTAGAGTAGTATCATCCGTATATCTGAGGCTATTGATATTTCTCCCAGCAATCTTGATTCTAGCTTTTGATTCATCCAGCTCAGCATTTCACATGATGTACTCTGCATACAAGGTAAATAAGCAGCATGATAATATACAGCCTTGATGTACTCCTTTCCCAATTTTGAAACAGTCCATTATTCCATGTCTGGTTCTAACTGTTACTTCTTGACCTGCATATAGGTTTCTCAGGAGGCAGGTAAGGTGGTCTGGTATTCCAGTCTCTTTAAGAATTTTCCACAGTTTTTTTGTGATCCACACAGTCAAAGACTTTAGCATAGTCAATGAAGCAGAAGTAGATGTATTTCTGGAATTTCCTTGTTTTCTCTATGATCCAACGGATGTTTGCAATTCGATCTCTGGCTCCTCTGCCTTTTCTAAATTCAGCTTGAACATCTGGAAGTTCTCCGTTCACATACTGTTGAAGCCTAGCTCAGAGAATTTTGAGCATTCCTTTGCTATTGTGTGAAATGAGTGCAATTGTGCTGTAGTTTTAACATTCTTTGGCATTGCCCTTCTTGGGGATTGGAATGAAAACTGACCTTTTCCAGTCCTGTGACCACTGCTGAGTTTTCCAAATGTGCTGGCATATTGAGTGAAGCACTTTAACGGCATAATCTTTTAGGATTTGAAATAGCTCAGCTGGAAAGGAATGCATGGATCAAGTAAACCAAAAGTAAAAATTAGCTTGGTGATAAAATGAAACTTGCTTTAATGACCTCAGTTGCAAGACCTCAAAAATCATATCAGGCTGGAAATAAAGCCATAGAGTGACTAGACCTCTATCAGGAAATTGAAAGTCACAGGGATAAACTCAGAACTTCAGATGCTTTCACAGACTGGGGCCAAATTCACCCAGTGTTAGGGGGTTAAAAAAACAGCCAGTGAATGACATCATAACTACAGAGTTAGGTAAATCCACTGTGTAGGCAGAATTTTAGGATAACCCCAAGTTTTCCTGCCCCCATCATGTACATGACCTACATAACTCCTGAGGGCTATGAATTTGATTAGAGTATCTGTTGAAAATGAGAGGGATTTGTGTTATTGCTAGCTTAAAGATTGAAGAAGCTAAGTAGCAAGGAAAGTGGTGGACTTTAATAGTTGAAAGCAGCTCATAACTGACATTCAACTAAGAAATGAAGCCCTTAGTTTTATATTCAACATCCAGGCTTCAACAGTACATGAACCGAGAACTACCGGATGTTCAAGCTGTATTTAGAAAAGGCAGAGGAATCAGAGATCAAATTGTCAACATCTGTTGGATCATTGAAAGAGCAAGAGAATTCCTGAAGCATCTACTTCTGCTTCATTGACTATACTAAAGTCTTTGACTGTGTGAATCACAACAAACTGTGGAAAATTCTTTAAGAGATAGAAATACTAGACCACCTTACCTGACTCCTGAGAAATCTGTATGCAGTTCAAGAAGCAACAGTTAGAACTGGACATGGAACAACAGACTGGTTCCAAACTGGGAAAGGAGTACATCAAGGCTGTATATTGTCACCCTGCTTATTTAAGTTTTATGCAGAGTACATCATGTGAAATGCTGGGCTGGATGAAGGGAAACCAAATTCTATTACCAACAAGAATGAGCTGGGGCGGATTTTTTTTTTTTTTTTCCCCAGAGCCTCCAGATAAGTCACCATAGCTGTCACTTTGATTTCAGCCTTGGGATATTCTAGGCAGAGAACACAGGTGTACTTTGCCCAGACTTCCAATCTAAAGAAGTTTGAACTAGTAAATGATTGTGATTTAAAGCTTCTAAGTTTGTAGCAATTTGTTACACAATAGTAGAAAACTAATACAGATTTTGATACCTGGAAGTGAGGTGCTGCTGTAAATACTAAAATAATATGGAAGCAGTTTTGTAATCAAGCAACAGGTGAAGGCTAGAATAATTTTGAGGAATATGATAGAGAATGCCTTGTCATGAATATACTGTTATTAGAAACATGGGCACTAAAAACATTGCCAGTGAAGGGGCTTAAGAGACACGAACTTACAGTTATAAAATAAAATTAGCAAGGCATGAGTGTGTAATATACAGAAGAGAAAATATAGTCAATAACATTGTAATATCTTTAAATGCTAACAGATAGTAACTAGACTTACCATGATAATCATCTTATAGGTATATAAATGTTGGATAACTATATTGTATACCTGAAACTAATAGAACATTGTGTGTCAGTTAATTACTTCAATTAAAAAAAGGTTTTCTCAGTCTGGTAGCAGAAAAGGAATTTAAGAGAGGAAGTTAAGAATGAGAAGAATTCATCTTGTCTTGGCTAGTCTGAAGGTAGACAAGGCCACATGGAAGATCTAAAAGATTGGACCTAGGACCTTGTTTCTAGGAGCAAAGAACTGATTCTTGCCGACAAGATTTGCTTAAATATGGATTGTTCTCCAGACTCTCCAGGTGGAAACTCAGCACAGACAACACTTTGATGTTAGCTTTGTGATACCCTGAGCAGAAAACCCAGTCATATTGTGCTTGACTTCTGACATAGAACTGAGAAATGTGAAATGAATATTAAGTCTCTAAGTTTGTGGCAACTTATTATGCAGCAATAGAAAATTAATAAACCAACAAATCAATAAGACCTTGGTTTGTCCTAATGTTGAAGTTAGTATGATTAAATACAATAGGCCTCACAGACGTCTTGGGAGCCTCTCAGGCTGTCTCCAAGGAAAAGAAAATGTGAATGGCCACCCTGATCATATGCTCTATAGGCAAAGTAGGGGAGAAAAAATACATTTATTTAGTGCCTACTATGTGCCAAAAGAAGGATGATAAAGACCCCAAGGTTAAGTAAGAAGCCGTCTTGTTCCATCTTAATATTTGCTGACAAGAGCCTGGAGCCTTGCTTGAGACTGTGCCTGGAGACTCTCAGCTTTCACTGCCCTTATACATCCCAATCAAGGCATGGCATCACTGACTCAATGGATATGAGATTGAGAAAGCTCTAGGAGATGCTGAAGGACAGGGAAACCTGGCATGCTGCAGTTCATGGGGTTGCAAAGAGTCAGACATGACTGACAGACTGAAAAACAACATACATTCCAATTCCTTATCCTTGCATTCCAGCTCCTTTATAAAACAGTCCCACATTACCTTTCATCTATATCTCTCACTCTTAACCAGAAAGGATTTCTTCTTCAGCTAGACTGGTCACTTTCAGATTTTGCTCATTCTTGCCTCCACATGTTCAGCTGTGCTCTTCTCCCATTTTGATATGCCCTCTCAGTTGTCTTCTGTTTATTCAAACCTGGCCACTGTTCCAGGCTCAGCTGAATCCTTCTGTCTTTCAGTTCAGTTATTCAGTTGTGTCTGACTCTTTGCGACCCCATGGACTGCAGCACACTAGGCCTCCCTGTCCATCACCAACTCCTGGAGTTTACTCAAACTCATGTCCATTGAGTCGGTGATGCCATCCAACCATCTCATCCTCTGTCGTCCCCTTCTCCTCTTGCTTTCAACCTTTCCCAGCATCAGGGTCTTTTCAAATGAGTCAGTTCTTCACATGGCAAAAGTATTGGAGTTTCAGCTTCAGCATCAGTCTTTCCAATGAATATTCAGGACTGATTTCCTTTAGGATGGACTCATTGGTTCTTCTGTCCTTTGGAAGTCTCTTCCACCTCTTTTGGATCTCATTGAACTTCTCTACTGGTAGAAGCAGGTAGATCTTATTTTAGTGTCTACAGGACCCAAAAGCATTAGAAGAGTAAACAAGCACTGCTCAAGGAATTTAACAGTGGAGTCCAATAGGCATGGAAGCAGTTTCATTAAGAAATTTCAGACCCCAAATAGGCAAAGCAATCTTGAGAAAGAACAAAGCAAGAGGCATTCTTGCTGGAAATCACACTCACTGATTTCCAACTACATTACAAAAGTAATGAATAAAAATAATATGGTATGGGGAAAAAACAGAGACATAGCTCAGTGGAACACAGAAGAGAATCAAGAAATAAACTCATGTATAAAAAATCAATTAATTTGCAACAAAAATAACCAAGAATATACAATGGAGAAAGGGCAATCACTTCAATAAATGGTGTTGAGAAAACTGAAAAGTCACATGCAAATGATTGAAACTGGACACCTATTTTATACCATACGCAAATATTAACTCAAAATGAATTAAAGGCAGAGGCAAAATTACAGAAGAGTAGGTGGACGTGAAGCACATATTTCTCCATTGATGCATCAATAATATATCCACAGATGCAAAAGTTCTTTCTCACAGAACACTGCCAGAATACTAGCAGAAGTCCCTAACCATCAAAAAAAAAAAAAAATGATAGGGATCCATGCTTAACAAGGGAGGAAAAAAAGAAAGAAGGAAGAAGGAAGAGGAGAGCAAGCAGGACCAGACCAGCACCCAGGGGTGGGGGAGCTGCACATGGGAGAGATACCTGCACCCAGGGAAACTGGTTAGGACAGAGGGGATGCATTTGATGCTGTCAGAGAGTAAAGCAGCTAATCTATGACAATCTGAAAGAGTAAGAACAACACAGACAATCTGTCACGGTCCCCACACACCACACAGGGCTGTATGTCCACTGGTGCACATGGGGGCTGGGAGCTAGAGCATGGGGACTGGAGAGCAATTCTGGTACTAGGACTGTGGTTGACTGCAGGGAGATGGCCTGAGGGAACAATAGGGAGGAAATTCACAGCACAGAATGCCTTTGGAGGAAAATTAGGCAACCATGGAAGCAGGGAGATTCACTGCTGAGTCATGTGCAGAATCTTTCTCTTGCCACACACCAATGATGACAGCTGAGCAACAGAGAATGATGCTAGCTAGGGCAGCCCTTTGAGCAACTGATGCACCAAGCAATAGTGAAGGACCTACAAGCCCCTTTGAGCACCGTCTGCTAGAAGCTAGAAAAGACTTCTAATGCAGTCATATCTCCTGTGCCCAGGGCCGCCGGCTTCCCTGCAGACCTGGTGCCCCTTGGGTCCCCCAAATCCAAGCAGCCACACCACCTCCACTCATGGTCCTCACTTGGGTCCCCCTCCCCAAGTCTTAAATGGCAGCCTCAGGAGCAGACCTCTGTGGATGCCCCACACACAGAGGTGGAGATAAAACCACAATTGAGCTTGAGTGGTGGAGCAACTAAGAAGAAGGGTCAAAAACATTTCCATCATCTTCAAAAGTGGCAGATTAAATCCAAACGATCAACTAGGCAGACTTTCTGTCTATGGAATATATGAAATGACTATGAGTGTTCCTACACACACACACACACACACACACACACACACACACACACCCCTCTAGATCTGGCAGCTGTTTGACATTGAAGTCAAGCACACATTGGAGTAGGACCAGATTAGAGTCTGAGCTATCCCCACATCAATCCCAGATACCAACCCACCCCAGCATTGGAGGGCTTCCTAAAGAGGCAGTGGTGGGCTGTGACTCACAGCAGAGGCAAGGAGGCTAACAGCTGAGACACTAAGAAAACATTTATCATTTATATGTTTCAATCTATTCTGTTCTTGGTTCTACTTTGTGTTTTTTCCTTCTTCTTCTTTTTTTTTTTTTTTTTTTTTTCTGTTGTGGCTGTTGTTTGCATTATTCCTATATTTAGGCTATTGGGCTTCCCAGGTGGTGCTAGCGGCAAAGAACCCACCTGCCAATTCAGGAGATGTAAGAGACGTAGGTTCAACCCCTGGAGGAGAAGATCCCCTGGAGGAGAGCATGGCAACTCATTTCAGTATTCTTACCTACTGAATCCCATGGACAGAGGAGCCTGGTGGGCTACAGTTCATAGGGTCACAGAGTTAGACACGATTGAAGCAACTTAGCACATACAACACACATTTAGTCTTTTGGGATGTTTTCAAATCATTCCTTTTATTTATTTTATTTTTAATTAATTTATTTAAATGGAGGATAATTACTTTACAATATTGCAATGGTTTTGCCAATTATCAACATGAATTGGCCACGAGTAAACACGTGTCCTTCCATCCTGAACTCCCCTCCCATCTTCCTCTCCACTCCATCCATCTTGGCTGTCTCAGAGCACCAGCTTTGGGTGCCCTGCTTTATGCATTGAACTTTCACTGGTCATCTATTTTACATATGGCAATGTACATGTTTCAATACTATTCTCTCACATTGTCACACCCTCACCTTCTCTCACTGAGTCCAAAAGTCTGTTCTCACATCTTCACCTCCCTTGCTTCCCCACATGTAGGATTATCATTTCATCTTTCTAAATTCTGTATATATGCATTAATATACAGTATTTCTCTTTCTCTTTCTGGCTTACTTCGGTTTCTATAATAGGCTCCAGTTTCATCTGCTTCATTAGAACTGACTCAAATGCATTCTTTTTTTAAAACTGAGTAATATTCAATATTATTCATAATATACATTGTGTGTATGTACCACGACTTCCTTATCCATTCACCTGCTGCTGGACATCTAGGTTGCTTCCATGTCCTAACTATTGTAAATAGTGCTGCAATGAACATTGGGGTACATGTGTCTCTTTCAATTCTGGTTTCCTTGGGGTTTATGTCCAGCAGTGGGATTGTTGGGTCGTATGGCAGTTCTATCCCCAGTTTTTAAGGAATCTCCATACTGTTCTCAATAGTGGCTGCCCCAATTTTCATTCCCACCAATAGTGTAAGAGTTTCCCTATTCTCCACACCCTCTCCAACACTTACTGTTTGTAGACACTTGATTATGGCCATTCTGACTGGTGTGAGATTATATCTCATTACAGTTTTGATTTGCATATCTCTAATAATGAGTGATGTTGAGCATCTTTTCATGTGTTAATTAGTCATCTCTATGTCTTCTCTGGAGAAATGTCTGTTTAGGTCTTTTACCCACTTTTTGATTGGGTTGTTCACTTTTCTGTTATTGAGCTACATGAGCTGCTTGTATATTTTGGAGATTAATTCTTTGTCAGTCATTTCATTTCCTAATTTCTCCCATAATGAAGGCTGTCTTTTCACCTTGTCTATACTTTCCTTCGTTGTGCAAAAACTTTAAAGTTTAATTAGGTCCCATTTGTTTATTTTTGTTTTTGTTTCCATTACTCTGGGATACGGGTCATAGAGGATCTTGCTGTGATTTATGTCAGAGAATGTTCCGCCTATGTTTTCCACTAAGGGTTTTGTAGCTTCTGGTCTTAAATTTAGGTCTTTAATCCATTTTGACTTTGTGTGTGTGTGTGTGTGTGTGCACGCGCGCGTGTGTGTGTGGTGTTAGAAAGTGTTCTAGTTCCATTCTTTAACATGTAATTGACCAGTTTTCCCAGCACCACTTGTTGAAGAGACTGTCTTTTCTCCACTGCATATAGTTGTGCCTTCTTTGTCAAAGATAAGGTGTTCATAGGTGCGTGGACTTATCTCTGGGCTTTCTATTTTGTTCTGTTGATCTATATTTCTGTCTTTGTACCAGTACCATGCTCTTTTGATGACTATAGCTTTATAGTACATTCTTAAGTCAGGAAGGTTGATTCAGCCAGTTCCATTCTTCTTTTCAAGATTGCTTTGGCTATTTGAGGTCTTTTTTGTTTCCATATAAATTTTGAAATTATTGGTTCTAGTTCTGTGAAACATACCATTGGTAATTTGATAGTGATTGCATTGAATCTATACATTGCTTTGGGTAGTACACTCACTTCCACTATATTGATTCTTCCAGTCCAAGAACATGGTATATTTCTCCATTTATTTGTGTCATCTTTGATTTCTTTCATCAGTGTTTTGCAGATGTCTATATACAGGTCTTTTGTTTCTTTTGGCAAATTTATACCTAAGTATTTTATTATTTTTGTTGCAGTGGTGACTGGGGTTGTTTTCTTAATTTGTCTTTCTGATTTTTCATTGATAGTGTATAGGAATGCAAGGGATTTCAGTGTATTGCTTTTATATCCTGCAACTATAATACATTCATTTATTAGCTCTAGTAGTTTTCTGGTGGCATCTTTATGATTTTCTATGTAGAGGATCATATCATTTGCAAATAGTGAGAGTTTTACTTCTTTTCTTTCAATCTCGAATATTTTTATTTCTTTTCCTTCTCTGATTGCTGTGGCTAGAACTTCCAAAACTATGTTGAATAATAGTGGTGAGATTGGGCATCCTTGTCTTGTTCCTGATTTTAGAGGAAATGCTTTCAATTTTTTACCATTGAGGATGATGTTTGCTGTGGGTCTGCCATATTTGGCTTTTACTATGGTGAGGTATGTTCCTTCTGTGTCTGCTTTCTGGAGAGTTTTTAACATAAATGGGTACTGAATTTTGTCAAAGGCTTTCTCTCCATCTATTGAGATAATCATATGTTTTTCAATTTGTTAATATGATGTATCACATTGTTTGATTCATGAATATTGAAGAATCCTTGCATTCCTGGAATAAAGGCCACTTAGTCATTTTGTATGATATTTTTAATATGATGCTGGATTCTGTTTGTGAGAATTTTGTTGAGAATTTTTGCATCTATGTTCAACAGTGATATTGGCCTGTATTTTTCTTTTTTGTGGGTGGCATCTTTGTCTGGTTTTGGTATTAGGATGATTTTGGCCTCCTACAATGAGTTTGGGAGGTTTCCTCCCTGTCAATTTTCCGGAAGAGTTTGAGTAGGACAGTTGTTTGCTCTTCTCTGCTACTTTGATTATTTGGTACTCTGTGGGATATTTTCCCCCATAGTTTTGTTATTTATCTTTTTTTTTGGCATTTTCCCCATTATTTTTCTTTAATATATATAGATATTTTTAATGAACATCTATTTAACTTTACTTTTCTTTTATTCACTTTTTTTTTTTTTATTTTCTGTGTTTTATTTCTCAGCACTTTGCTTTCACTTTGATTCCTGTTATGTGTTTTAGTTGGTTTTATTTTTAATTGATTAATTTCATTTTTGGTTTGTTTTGTTCACTGGGTTACTCTATCGTACTTTGATTTCTTTGCTATGTTTTGGTTTCATTCATCTGTGTGTGTGTGTGTGTGTGTGTGTGTATGACCCTTTGTTTTGTTTTTGTTTTTGGCTTTTGCTTGTCTCATCTGTCTGGGTTTCATTTGGGAGAGTTTGAGGGTTTTGTTTTTTTTAAATCCCCTTCACATCCATGACAAATGGTTTAAGGGTTCTTGTTTTCCCCGATCAGAAGCCCATCCTGAGCCTCTGGGGCAGGAACACAGAGTCCAGGATATTAACTTCCACAAAACTCCGATCCCAGGGAGAACTCTCATGAAGACCTGCACCGAAATTCAAGACCCGGCTCCACCCAACTGCCTGCAGCACCAAGCAATGGATGCCACACCCAGACAAAAGGAAGACAGGAACACAAGCTCAATCATCAATAGATAGGCTACCCAGAGACACCCAAAAAAAAAATCACCTCACATGGCCCTGCACATCAGAGGGAAAAACTCACCTCCAACAAGAATGCAGGCAAAATACTTTCTAACACAAAGCATACACAAGGACCAACCTCACCAATCAGGAGCAGAGATAATAATCAAGAAGAAATACAATCCTATAGCCTGGGGAAGTTCAGCTCAATCACTCATTCTTGTTTGGCTCTCTGCGACCCAATGAATTGCAACACACCAGGCCTCCCTGTCCATCACCAAACCCGGAATATACACAAACTCATGTCCATCGAGTCAGTGATGCCATCCAGCCATCTCATCCTCTGTCGTCCCCTTCTCCTCCTGCCCCCAATCACTCCCAGTATCAGGGTCTTTTCCAATGAGTCAACTCTTCGCATCAGGTGGCCAAAGTACGGGAATTTCAGCTTCAGCATCAGTTCTTCCAATGAACACCCAGGACTTATCTCCTTCAGGATGGACTGGTTGGATCTCCTTGCAGTCCAAGGGACTCTCAAGAGTCTTCTCCAACATCACAGTTCAAAAGCATCAATTCTACAGTGCTCAGATTTCTTCACATGTGAGAGTCCAACACTCACATCCATACATGATCACTGAAAAAACCATAGCCTTGACTAGACGGACCTTTGTTGGCAAAATGATGTCTCTGCTTTTTAATATGTTGTCTAGGTTGGTCATAACTTTCCTTCCAAGGAGTAAGGGTCTTTTAATTTCATGGCTGCAATCACCATCTACAGAGATTTTGGAGCCCCCCAAAAAATAAAGTCTGACACTGTTTCCCCATCTATTTCCCATGAAGGGGGACCAGAGGTCATGATCTTCATTCTATGAATGTTGAGCTTTAAGCCAACTTTTTCACTCTCCTCTTTGACTTTCATCAAGAGGCTTTTTAGTTCCTCTTCACTTTCTGCCATAAGGGTGTTGTCATCTGCATATCTGAGGTTATTGATATTTCTCCCAGCAATCTTGATTTCAGCTTGAACTTCTTCCAGCCCAGCGTTTCTCATGATGTACTCTGCATATGAGTTAAACAAGTAGGGTGACAATATACAGCCTTGATGTACTCCTTTTCCTGTTTGGAACCAGTCTGTTGTTCCATGTCCAATTCTAACTGTTGCTTCCTGACCTGCATATCGGTTTCTCAAGAGGCAGGTCAGGTAGTCTGGTATTCACATCTCCTTCAGAATTTTCCACAGTTTATTGTGATCCACACAGTCAAAGGCTTTGGCATAGTCAATAAAGCAGAAATAGATGTTTTTCTGGAACTCTTTTGCTTTTTTGATGATGTTGGAAATTTGATCTCTGATTCCTCTGCCTTTTCTAAAACCAGCTTGAACATCTGGAAGTTCATGGTTCATGTATTGCTCAAGCCTGGCTTGGAGAATTTTGAGTATCACTTTACTAGTGTGTGAGGTGAGTGAAATTGTGCGGTAGTTTGAGCATTCTTTGGCATTGCCTTTCTTTGGGATTGGAATGAAAACTGACCTTTTCCAGCCACTTATCCTTACATTGGACGAGGGGTATCTCCACACGGCCACCCTTCCTGACCTTCAACGTGGAGTAGCTCCTCTCGGCTCTCCTGCACCCATGCATCTGCCTCTCCTTGGACATGAGGTTTCTCCTCTCGGCCAGCCTGGGGAAAGGAGACCTCAAACACAATAAATCAGAGAAAATGAAAAGGCAGAGAAATATCAGGCAGATGAAAGAACAAGGTAAACACACACAAGACCAAATAAACAAAGAGGAGATAAGCAAAGTACCCAAAAAGAATTCAGAGTAATGATAGAAAAGATGATCCAAAATCTCAAAAATACAATGGGAGAAATGCAATAATCATTTAATACATTTAACAAGGGCCTAGAAGAAATTAAGTATAAACAAACAGTGATGAACAATACAGTTTCTAAAACTAAAAATACTCTAGAAGGAATCAGTAGCAGAATAACTGAAGAGTAGAATAGACAAATGAGCTGGAAGATAGAATATTGGAAATAGCTGCTGAAAAGCAGAATCTAGTAAAAAGAATGAAAAGAGCTGAGGAGCAACTCAGAGACCTCTGGGGCAATATTAACATGGCAACATTAGAATTGTACAAGTACCAGAAGAAGAGAAAAGTTTTGAGGAAGTATTTCAAGAGATTATAGTCAACACTTCCCTAAAATGAGAAAGAAAATAGTCAGTCAAGTCCAAGAAGTGCAGAGAGCCCATACAGAATAAACACAAGGAGAAACATGACAACTCACATATTAATCAAATCAACAAAAATTAAACACAATGAAAAAATATTAAAAGTAGCAAGGGAAAAACAACAGGTAACATACAAGGGAATCCCCACAGGGTTGGCAACTGATGTTTCAGCAGAAACTCTGCAGGCCAGAGAAGAGTGGCAGTATATAGGCAAAGTAGTGATAGTGAAAATTTACAATTAAGATTACCTCACCCAGAAAGGATCTCATTCTAAATCATTGGAGAAAACAAGAGCTTTCCAGATGATCAAAAGTTAAGATAATTCAACACCACTAAATCAGCTTTACAATAAATGCTAAAGGGGCTTATCTAGGGATGAAACACAAGAGAAGAAAAAGACGTACAAAAACAAACTCAAAATATTAAGAAAATGACAATTTGGAATTTATATCAATAATTACTTTAAATGTGAATGGATAAAATTCTCCCACCAAAAGACACAGACTGGCTGAACAGATTTAGAAAAATATTTGTACATATGCTGCCTACCACAGACTCACTTCAGACATAGGGACACATAGAGTATAAATGTGCAGGGATGGAAAAATAATTTCTAGGCAAATGGAAATCAACAGAGAGCAACAGTAGGAACTCTCATATCAGACAAAATAGACTTTAAGACTATATTGTAAGAGACAATGAAGGATACTATATAATGATCAAGGGATGAATTCAAGAAGACATAACAATTGTAAATAATTATGAACCTGACATAAAAGTACTTCAATACATAAAGCAAGTGCTAACAGCATAACAGGGGAGATTGACAGTAACAATAGGGGGACAGTAATATATCTACTACTGTGGGCAGGAATCCCTTAGAAGAAATGGAGTAACCATCGTGGTCAACAAAAGAGTCCAAAATGCTGTACTTGGATGCAGTTTCAAAAACAACAGAATGATCGCTATTCGTTTTCAAGGGAAATCATTCAATACCATGTAATCCAAGCCTATGCCCCAACCAGTAATGCTGAAGAAGCTGAAGCTGAACAGTTCTATGAAGAGCTAAAAGACCTTTTAGAACTAACACCCCAAGAGGATGTCCTTTTCATTATAGGGGACTGGAATGCAAAAGTAGGAAGTCAAGAAACACCTGGAGTAACAGGCAAATTTGGCCTTGGAATACAGAATGAAGCAGGGCAAAGTCTAATAAAGATTTGCCAAGAGAACACACTGGTCATAGCAAACACCCTCTTCCAACAACACAAGAGAAGACTCTAAACATGGACATGACCAGATGGTCAACACCAAAATCAGACTGATTATATTCTTTGCAGCCAAAGATGAAGAAGCTCTATACAGTCAGCAAAAACAAGACCGGCAGAGGATTGTGGCTCAGATCATGAACACCTTATTGCCAAATTCAGACTTAAATTGAAGAAAGTAGGGAATACCACTAGACCATTCAGGTATGACCTAAATCAAATCCCTTATGACTATACAGTGGAGGTGAGAAATAGATTTAAGGGACTAGTTCTGATAGAGTGACTGATGAACTATGGACAGAGGTTCATCACTTTGTACAGGAGACAGGGATCAAGACCATCCCCATAGAAAAGAAATGCAAAAGGCCCAAGTGGTTGTCTGAGCAGACCTTACAAATAGCTGTGAAAAGAAGAGAAGCTAAAAGCAAGGAGAAAAGGAAAGATATTCCCATTTGAATGCAGAGTTCCAAAGAATAGCCAGGACAGATAAGAAAGCCTTCCTCAGCGATCAATGCAAAGAAATAGAGGAAAACAACAGAAAAGGAAAAACTAGAGATCTCTTCAAGAAAATTAGAGATACCAAGGGACATTTCATGCAAAGATGGGCTCAATAAAGGACAGAAATGATATGGACCTAACAGAAGCAGAAGATATTCAGAAGAGGTGGCAAGAACACACAGAAGAACTGTACAAAAAAGATCTTCATGACCCAGATAATCACGAAGGTGTGATCACTCACCTAGAGCCAGACATTCTGGAATGTGAAGTCAAGGGGGCCTTAGAAAGCATCACTATGAACAAAGCTAGTGGATGGGATAGAATTCCAGTTGAGCTATTTCAAATCCTGAAAGATGATGCTGTGAAAGTGCTGCACTCAATATGCCAGCAAATTTGGAAAACTCAGCAGTGGCTATTGGACTGGAAAAGGTCAGTTTTCATTCCAATCCCTAAGAAAGGCAATCCCAAAGAATGCTCAAGCTACCACACAATTGCACTCATCTCACACGCTAGTAAAGTAATGCTCAAAATTCTCCAAGCCAGGCTTCAGCAATACATAAACTGAGAACTTCCAGATGTTCAAGCTGGTTTAGAAAAGGCAGAGGAGCCAGAGATCAAATTGCCAATATCCGCTGGATCATTGAAAAAGCAAGAGAGTTTCAGAAAAACATCTATTTCTGCCTTATTGACTACGCCAAAGCCTTCGACTGTGTGGATCACAATAAACTGTGGAAAATTCTGAAGGAGATGGGAATACCAGACCAGCTGACCTGTCCCTTGAAAAACCTATATGCAGGTCAGGAAACAACAGCTAGAACTGGACATGGAACAACAGACTGGTTCCAAATAGTAAAAGGAGTACATCAAGGCTGTATATTGTCACCCTGCTTGTTTAACTCATATGCAGAGTACATCATGAGAAATGCTGGACTGGAAGAAGCACAAGTTGTAATTAGGATTGCTGGAAGAAATATCAATAACCTCAGATATGCAGATGACACCACCCTTATGGCAGAAATTGAAGAGGAACTAAAAACCTCTTGATCAAAGTGAAAGAGGACAGTGAAAAAGTTGGCTTAAAGCTAAACATTCAGAAAACTAAGATCATGGCATCTGGTCCCATCACCTCATGGAAATAGGTCGGGAGACAGTGGAAACAGTGTCAGACTTCATTTTGGGGGGTTCCAAAATCACTGCAGATGGTGACTGCAGCCATAAAATTCAAAGACGCTTACTCCTTGGAAGGAAAGTTATGACCAACCTAGATAGCATATTAAAAACAGAGACATTACTTTGCCAACAAAGGTCTGTCTGGTCAAGTCTATGGTTTTTCCAGTGGTCATATATGGATGTGCGAGTTGGACTGTGAAGAAAGCTGAGTGCCGAAAAATTGATGCTTTTGAACTGTGATGTTGGAGAAGACTCTTGAATGTCCCTTGGACTGCAAGGAGATCCAACCAGTCCATCCTGAAGGAGATCAGTCCTGGGTGTTCATTGTCAGGACTGATGTTGAAGCTGAAACTGCAGTACTTTGGCCACCTCATGAGAAGAGTTGACTCATTGGAAAAGACCCTGATGCTGGGAGGGATTGGGGGCAGGAGGAGAAGGGGATGACTGAGGATGAGAAGGCCAGATGGCATCATCAACACGATGGACATGAGTTTGAATAATCTCCGGGTGTTGGTGGTGGACAAGGAGGCCTGGCGTGCTGCGATTCATGAGGTCGCAAAGAGTCAGACACGACTGAGCGAGTGAACTGAACTGAACTGAACTGAAACTCCACAGAACACAAAAATATATAAAGCCACCATTGATTGATTTGAAGGAAGATTTAGTTACACAATAATCATTGGAGACTCCAGTACTCTATTTCACCAAGTAGATAGAAAAGTAAGGCTGAAAATAAAAAAGAAAATGGAGGACCTGAAAACACTATAAACCAATTAGAATGAAAGGAAATATAAAGAAAATTCAACTCAAGAGCAGCAGAATGTACATTGTTTTCTCAAGAGTACATGAAATATTTTTCAGGAAAGACCATATTCAGGCTGTAAAACAATTCTTAAAAGTTTTTTTTTAAGTTTTAAAAGATTGAAATCATCCAAAATACTTCTTTCAGTTACAGTAGAGTAAAGTTAGATGTCAATAAAGAAAGGAATACTAGAAAATTTAACATCTCTGCCAACATTAAACTACACACTATTAAACACTCAATGGGTCAAGGAGAAAGTTAAAAGGGAAATTAAAAGTACTTAGAGACTAATAAAAATGAAAAGAAAACACACCAAACTTATGGGATACAGGGAAAGTGGCATGTAGAGAAAAATTTATAGCTGTAAATGCAGGCATTAAAAAAAGAATAACCTAATTCACACTTTAAGAAAAAGAAAAGGAGCCTAAACTCAAAGCCAGCAGATGTAAGGAAATAATGAAGATTACAGCAGAGATAAATAAATGTGAATAAAGAAACAACAGAGAAAAATCAGTTAAACCTAAAGTTTAAAAGTTCAAACAGATTAAGAAAATTGGCACACCTTTAACTAGATGGGTTAAGAAAAAAGGACAAGACTTTAGTTGATAAACTTAGAAAAGAAAAAGGGACTATTACTATCAATTCTACAAAAATAGAAAGTATTTAAAAAATACTATAAACAATTATATGTCAATATATTGGCTAACCCAGATGAAATGAACAGATGCTTAGGCACAAATCTTAGCAAGACTAATCCATTAAAAAAAAACATACAATCTGAATCTGTTACAAGACACAAGGAAGCACTTTACATAATGATAAAGAGATCAATCCAAGAGGAAGATATAACAATTGTAAATAAATATGCATCCAACACAGAGCACTGTAATAAATAAGAGAAATGCTAACAGCCATAAAAGGAGAAATCAGTAGCAACACAAGAATGACTGGGGATTTTAACATCCTATTATCAACAAGGGGCATATCATTCAGACAAATATCAATAAGTAAACACAGGCCTTATATGACACTTTATATCAAGTGGACTGAATTGATACTTATAGAACAGTCCATTTGAAAGTAGCAGAATACACATTCTTCTCAAGTGTCATGGAACATTGTCCAGAGTAGATCACATTGTGGACCACAAAGTGAGCCTTGGTAAATTTAAGAAAATTGAAATCATATCAAGCATCTTTCCTGAGAACAATACTATGAGATTAGAAATTAATTACAAGACAAAAACATAAAATTCACAAATAAATAGAAGCTAAACAATATATCACTAAACAATGAATGGATCACTAAAGAAATCTAAGAGGAAATTTAAAAAAAAAAAAACCTAGAGATAAATGACAAAAGAAAAACACAACAACCCAAAACAAATGGGATGCAGCAAAAGTAGTTCTAAGAAGGAGGTTTATAGCAATGGAATCTTACCTCAGGAAACAAGAAAATTCTCAATAAACAACACCCTAAACTTAAACCTAAACCAACTCGAGAAAGAACAAACAACACACAAAGTTAGTAGAAGGAAATAGAATCATAAATATCAGAGCAGAAATAAATAATGGAGATGAAGAAAATAATATCAAAGATCAATGGAAGTAAAATCTGGTTCTTAGAAAAGATGAAGAAAAAGAAGATTGACAAACTTCTAGTCAATTTCCTCTAGAAAAAAAAGGGAGAGACCTAAAATCCATGACATTAGAAATGAAAAAGGAGAAATTACAATGGACACAGCATATATACAAAGGATCATAAGAGACTGCTACAAGGAATTTTTTTTAACAAGATCTAGAAGAAATGGACAAATTCTTAGAAAGATACAAGCTTCCAAGACTGAACCAGGAAGAAAAAGAAAACACGAGCAGACCAATCAAAAGTACTGAAATTGAAACTGTGACTTAAAAACTTCCAACAAACAAAACTCCAGGACTAAGTGACTTCATGTGTGAATTCTATCAAACATATAGAGAAGAGTTAACATCAATCCTTTTGGTACTATTCAAAAAATTGCAGAGAAAGGAGCATTCCCAAATTTGTTCTATGAGGCTACCATCACCCCAATACCAAAACCAAACAAAGATACCATAAAAAAGAAAATTAAAGGCCAATATCATTGATGAAAATAGGGCAAAAATCCCCAACAGAATATGAGTAAACCAAACCAAATAATACATTGAAAGAATTATATACTATGATCAAGTGGCGTTCATCCCAAGAATACAAGGAAATTTCAATATCTGCAAGTCAATCAGTGGAATACAGTACATCAATAAATTGAAGAATAAAAACATTATGATCATGTCAATAGACGCAGGAAAATTTTTCATAAAATTCAACACCTACTTCTGATTAAAAAAAAAAAAAAACCACAACTCAATAAATTGGGCATAGAAGGATTCTACCTCAAAATAAAGGAAATGCATGCCAAACCCACAGCAAACATTATTGTTGGTATAAAAAAAAAAAAAAATGAGAGAATTCCCTTCAAGATCAGGAACAAGAAAAGGATGTCTCCTCTCACCTTTATTCAATATAGTTATAGTTTTGATGTCCTAGCCAGAGCAATCAGAGAAAAAGAAATAGAAATGAAAATTAGAAAAGAAGTAAAACTGCCACTGTGTGAAGATGACATGATAGTATACACAGAAAATCCTAAAGACACTACCAGAAAACTACTAGAGTGCATCAACAAATTCAGTTTAAGTTGCAGGATACAAATCTAGCAAAGAGAAATCTGTTGCATTTCTAAACACTAACAATGAAAGGTTAGAAAGAGAACAATTAAGGAAACAATCCCATTTATCTTGCATCAAAAATAATAAAATATTTAAGAATAAACCTATCTAATGAAGCACAAGAACTGCACTATGAATACTATAACACACTGATAAAAGAAATCAAAGACGGCATAGATAGAAAGATATGCCATGTTCTTGGATTGGAATAACCAATATTGTCAGAATGACTATACTACCGAAGGCAAGCTACAGATTCATTGCAATCCCTATCAAATTACCAGTGCTATTTTTCACAGAACTGGAATAAAAAAATTTTAAATGTGTATGGAAAGAGAAAGGACCCTGAAGAGCCAAATTAATTCTTAGAAAGAAAGATGAACCTAGATAAATCAGATTCCCTGACTTCACATTATACTATAAAGATACAGTAATCAAAACAGTATGGTACTAGTACAAAAACAGAAATATAGATCAGTGGAACAGGATAAAAATCCAGATTTAAATCCATGCACCTATGGTAAATTAATCTTCAATAAAGAGTCAAGTATATACAATGAAGAAAAGACAGCTTCTTCAGTAAATGGTGTTAGGAAAAGTCAACAGCTACATGTAGAAGAATCAAATTCAAACATTCTCTCAAATTATACACAAAATAGACTCAAATGTATTAAATCCCTAAAAGAAGTTATAGAACATATATACAGTGGAATATTACTCAGCCATAGAAAGAACAATATAATGCCATTTGCAGCAACATCAGTGGACTTAGAGATTATCACACGGAATCAGGTGAGACAACAAAAGATACATATCATATATAACTTGTATGTGAGCTCTTTTTAAGAAGGGGTACAAATGAACCTATTTACAAAATAGTGGTAGAATTACGGATGTAGAAAACAAACTTAACCTGTGGATAATCCAGGGGAGGGGTGAATTAGGAGATTGGGGTCGACACATACACATTTTTATACATAAAATAGACAAATAATAAGAACCGGGTATATAGCACTAGGAACTCTACTCAATTTTTTTTTCCATTTGTTTTTATTAATTGGAGGCTAATTGCTTTAAAATATTGTAGTGGTTTTTGCCATACATTGACATGAATCAGCCATGGATTTACATGTAATCCCCATCCTGATACCCCCTCCCACCTCCCTCCCCACTCCATCCCTCTGGGTCTTCCCAGTGCACCAGCCATGAGCACTTGTCTCTTGCATCCAACCTGGGCTGATGATCTGTTACCCCTTGATAATATACATGTTTCAATGCTGTTCTCTCAAAACATCCCACCCTCGCCTTCTCCCACAGAGTCCAAAACGCTGTTCTATACATCTGTGTCTCTTTTCTGTTTTGCATATAGGGTTATCGTTACCATCTTTCTAAATTTCATATATACGCATTAGTATACTGTATTGATCTCTATCTTTCTGGCTTACTTCACTGTATAACGGGCTCCAGTTTCATCCATCTCATTAGAACTGATTCAAATGAATTCTTTTTAATGGCTGAGTAATATTCCATGGTGTATATGTACCACAGCTTCCTTATCCATTCGTCTGCTGATGGGCATCTAGGTTGCTTCCATGTCCTGGCTATTATAAACAGTGCTACGATGAACACTGGGGTGCACGTGTCTCTTTCAGATCTGGTTTCCTCGGTGTGTATGCCCAGAAGTGGGATTGCTGGGTCATATGGCAGTTCTATTTCCAGTTTTTTAAGAAATCTCCACACTGTTCTCCATAGCGGCTGTACTAGTTTGCATTCCCACCAACAGAGTAAGAGGGTACCCTTTTTTCTACACCCTCTCCAGCAATTATTGCTTATAGACTTTTGGATAGCAGCCATCCTGACTGGCGTGTAATGGTACCTCATTGTGGTTTTGATTTGCATTTCTCTGATAATGAGTGACGTTGAGCATCTTTTCATGTGTTTGTTAGCCATGTGTATGTCTTCTTTGGAGAAATATCTGTTTAGTTCTTTTGCCCATTTTTTGATTGGGTCATTTATTTTCTGGAATTAAGCTGCAGGAGTTGCTTGTATATTTTTGAGATTAATCCTTTTTCTGTTGCTTCGTTTGCTTTATTTTCTCCCATTCTGAGGGCTGTCTTTTCACCTTGCTTATAGTTTCCTTTGTAGTGCAGAAGCTTTTAAATTTCATTAGGTCCCGTTTGTTCATTTTTGCTTTTATTTCCAATATTCTGGGAGGTGGGTCATAGAGGATCCTGCTGTGATTTATGTCAGAGAGTGTTTTGCCTATGTTCTCCTCTAGGAGTTTTATAGTTTCTGGTCTTACATTTAGATCATTATTTCTGCCCTAATTTTTAAGATTTCTTTCCTTCTACTAACCCTGGGGTTCTTCATTTCTTCCTTCTCTAGTTTCTTTAGGTGTAGAGTTAGGTTATTTATTTGACTTTTCTCTTGTTTCTTGAGGTAAGCCTGTAATGCTATGAACCTTCTCCTTAGCACTGCTTTTATAGTGTCCCATAGGTTTTGGGTTGTTTTGTTTTCATTTTCATTCATTTCTATGCATATTTTGATTTCTTGTTTGATTTCTTCTATGATTTGTTGGTTATTCAGAAGCGTGTTACTTAGCCTCCATATGTTTGAATTTTTAATAATTTTTTTCCTGTAATTGAGATCTAATCTTACTGCACTGTGGTCAGAAAAGATGACTGGAATGATTTCAATTTTTTTTAATTTCCCAAGGCTATATTTATGGCCCAGAATGTGATCTACTCTGGAGAAGGTTCCGTGTGCACTTGAGAAAAAGGTGAAATTGATTGTTTTGGGGTGAAATGTCCTATAGATATCAATTAGGTCTAGTTGGTCCATTGTGTCATTTAAAGTTTGTGTTTCCTTGTTGATTTTGTTTAGTTGATCTATCCATAGTTGTGAGTGGGGTATTAAAGTCTCTCACTATTATTGTGTTACTGTTTATTTCCCCTTTCATGCTCGTTAGCATTTGCCTTACATATTGTGGTGCTCCTATGTTGGGTGCATATATATTTAAAATTGTTATATCTTGTTCTTGGATTGATCCTGTGATCATTATGTAGTGTCCTTCTTTGTCTCTTTTCACAGCCTTTGTTTAAAGTCTATTTTATCTGATAATGAGTATTGCAACTCCTGCTTCCTTTTGGTCTCCATTTGCATGAAATATTTTTTTCCAGTCCTTCACTTTCAGTCTGTATGTGTCCCTTGTTTTGAGGTGGGTCTCTTGTAGACAGCATTTATAGGGGTCTTGTTTTTGTATCTATTCAGCCAGTCTTTGTCTTTTGGTTCGGGCGTTTAACCCATTTATATTTAAGGTAATTTTGATAGGTATGGTCCCATTGCCATTTACTTTGCTGTTTTGGGTTCGTGTTTATACAACCTTTCTTTGTTTCCTGCCTAGAGAAGATCCTTTAGCATTTGTTGAAGAGCTGGTTTTGTGGTGCTGAATCCTCTCAGCTTTTGCTTGTCTGTAAAGCTTTTGAATTCTCCTTCATATCTGAATGAGATCCTTGCTGGGTACAGTAATCTAGGTTGTAGGTTATTCTCTTTCATTACTTTAAGTACGTCCTGCCTTTCCTTTCTGACCTGAAGAGTTTCAATTGATAGATCAGCTGTTATCCTTATGGGTATCCCTTTGTGTGTTATTTGTTGTTTCTCCCTTGCTGCTTTTAATATTTGTTCTTTGAGTTTGATCTTTGTTAATTTAATATGTGTCTTGGGGTGTTTCACCTTGGGTTTATCCTGTTTGGGACTCTCTGGGTTTCTTGGACCTGTGTAACTATTTCCTTCCCCATTTTAGGGAAGTTTTCAGCTATTATCTCCTCGAGTATTTTCTCATGGCCTTTCTTTTTGTCTTCTTCTGGGACTCCTGTGATTCGAATGTTGTGGCGTTTCACATTGTCCCAGAGGTCCCTGAGGTTTTCTTCATTTCTTTTGATTATTTTTTCCTCTCTGCTTCATGTATTTCCACCATTTTATCGTCTACCTCACTTATCCTATCTTCTGTCTCTGTTATTCTACTGTTGGTTCCCTCCAGAGTGTTTTTATCTGATCTACTGCATTATTCGTTTTTAATTGACTCTTTTTTTATTTCTTCTAGTTCCTTATTAAACATTTCTTGCATCTTCTCAATCTTTGTCTCCAGGCTATTTATCTGTAACTCCATTTTGTTTTCACGATTTTGGATCATTTTTATTATCATTATTCTAAATTGTTTTTCAGATACATTCCATATCCCCTCCTCTTTTGTTTGACTTGGTGGGCATTTTTCATGTTCCTTTACCTGTTGGGTATTTCTCTGCTTTTTCATCTTGTTCAGATTGCTGTGTCTGGAGTGGGCTTTTTCTTTTCTGTTGGCCTGTGGTTCATTTTTATTGTGGAGGTTTCATCCAATGGGTGGGATTGAACAATTGGCTTGTCAAGGTTTCCTGGTTACGGAAGCTTGCGTCGGTGTTCTGGGTGTGGAACTGGATTTCTTCTCTCTGGAATGCCATAGAGTGTCCAGTAGTGAGTTTTGTGATGGGTCAATGTGTTAGGTGTGACTTTGGGCAGCCTGTATGTTGACACTCAGGGCTATGATCCTGTGTTGCTGGAGAATTTGCATGGTATGTCTTGTTCTTGAACTGATTGGCTCTTGGGTGGTGGTTGGTTTCAGTGTAGGTATGGAGTCTTTTGGATGATCTATTATTACTTAATGTTCCCTGTAGTCAGGAGTTTTCTGGTGGTCTCAGGTTTTGGGCTTAAGTCTCCTGCCTCTGGATTTCAGTTTTATTCTTCCAGTAGCCTCAAGACTTCTCCAACTATACAGCACTGATAATAAAACTTCTAGGTTAATGGTGAGAAGATTCTCCACCGTCAGGGACACCCAGAGAGGTTAACAGAGTTACATGAAAAAGAGGAGAGGGAGGAGGGAGATAGAGATGAGGAGGAGGAGAAAAAGGGAGGCTCAAGAGGAGAGAGACAGATCTACACAGTTTTCTGTTCCCTAAGTGTTCTCCGTAGCCCAGACACCCACAGAGATTCACAGAAATGGATTGGGAAGAGAAGGGGGAGGAATGAAATAGAGGTGATCTGAGGGAGAAAATGGAGAGTCAAAATTGGGAGAGAGTAATCATCACTCTCCTGAGTAAAAATGGGTACTGAATATTGGATTCTTAAATGTCCAAAATTGATATCAAATACTGAAAAACAAAGATTAAAAATCTAGAGTAGATGTTAGACTCTTAAAAATACAATATTAAAAACAAAACCAAAAAACTTTAGAAATATATATATGAAGTTCAGTTTAAAAATAGGGCTTCTTTTTTGTTTGTTTGTTTGCTTTGCAAGGTTATAGACAAATGAAAATGAAAATTAACGAATAGTAGAGGAGTAATAAAGGACTTTAAAAGAAAATAAGAGAAAAAAATTTTTAAAAAAGAAAAAATATTTGTTAATTAAAAAAATAGTAAAAATATATGAAAATGAAATTTAAGGAGTAATGGAGGAGTAATAGGGAATTTTAAAAGAAAATAAAAGAGAAAAAATAAAAACAAAGAAAAACAAAAGAAATTTTTTTTAATTAAAAAAAAAGTAAAAATATATCTAGGAATTTCTCTGGAGCTGTTGTGGTCAGTGTGGGTTTGGTTTAGTTTCAGATAACTCCTTGTTCCTGCTTACAGTTCTCGATATCTACAGGTCCCTTCTGGTGTAGTCAGTGTTACCTACAGGTATTTTTTGTGTGTGTGTGGTGGTTTTTGTCATACATTGACATGAATCAGCCATGGATTTACATGTAATCCCCATCCCGATCCCCCCTCCCACCTTGCTCTCCACCCGATTCTTCCGGGTCTTCCCAGTGCACCAGGCTCAGAGCACTTGTCTCATGCATCCAGCCTGGGCTGGTGATCTGTTTCACACTAGATAATATACATGTTTCAATGCTGTTCTCTCGAAACATCCCACCCTCGCCTTCTCCCACAGAGTCCAAAATTCTGTTCTGTACATCTGTGTCTCTGTTTCTGTTTTACATATAGGATTATCGTTGCCATCTTTCTAAATTCCGTATATATGCATTAGTATACTGTATTGGTCTTTATCTTTCTGGCTTACTTCATTCTGTACAATGGGCTCCAGTTTCATCCATCTCATTAGAACTGGTTCAAATGAATTCTTTTTAATGGCTGAGTAATATTCCATGGTGTATATGTACCACAGCTTCCTTATCCATTCGTCTGCTGATGGGCATCTAGGTTGCTTCCATGTCCTGGCTATTATAAATAGTGCTGCAATGAACATTGGAGTGCACGTGTCTCTTTCAGATCTGGTTTCCTCAGTGTGTACGCCCAGAAGTGGGATTGCTGGGTTATATGGCAGTTCTATTTCCCGTTTTTTAAGAAATCTCCACACTGTTCTCCATAGCGGCTGTACTAGTTTGCATTCCCACCAACAGAGTAAGAGGGTACCCTTTTTTCTACACCCTCTCCAGCAATTATTACTTATAGACTTTTGGATAGCAGCCATCCTGACTGGCGTGTAATGGTACCTCATTGTGGTTTTGATTTGCATTTCTCTGATAATGAGTGACGTTGAGCATCTTTTCATGTGTTTGTTAGCCATGTGTATGTCTTCTTTGGAGAAATGTCTGTTTAGTTCTTTGGCCCATTTTCTGATTGGGTCACTTATTTTTCTGGAATTGAGCTGCAAGAGATGCTTATATATTTTTGAGATTAATTATTTGTCTGTTATTTCGTTTGCTATTATTTTCTCCCAATCTGAGGGCTGTCTTTTCACCTTGCTTATAGTTTCCTTTGTCGTGCAAAAGCTTTTAAGTTTCATTATGTCCCATTCATATATTTTTGCTTTTATTTCCAATATTTTGGGAGGTGGGTCATAGAGGATCCTGCTGTGATTTATGTCGGAGAGTGTTTTGCCTATGTTCTCCTCTAGGAATTTTATAGTTTCTAGTCTTACATTTAGATCTTTAATCCATTTTGAGTTTATTTTTATGTATGGTGTTAGAAAGTGTTGCAGGATATAAAATTAACACACAGAAATCCCTTGCATTCCTATACACTAACAATGAGAAAACAGAAAGAGAAATTAAGGAAACAGTATCATTCACTATTGCAACAAAAAGAATAAAATACTTAGGAGTATATCTACTTAAAGAAACAAAAGACTTATACACAGAAAACTATAAAACACTGATGAAAGAAATCAAAGAGGACACAAACAGATGGAGAAATATACCGTGTTCGTGGATTGGAAGAATCAACATTGTCAAAATAGCTATACCACCCAAAGCAATCTATAGATTCAATGCAATCCCTATCAAGCTACCAACGGTATTTTTCACAGAACTAGAACAAATAATTTCACAATTTGTATGGAAATACAAAAAAACCTTGAATAGCCAAAGTAATCTTGAGAAAGAAGAATGGAACTGGAGGAATCAACCTCCCTGACTTCAGACTCTACTACAAAGCCACAGTCATCAAGACAGTATGGTACTGGCACAAAGACGGAAATATGGATCAATGGAACAGAATAGAAAGCCCAGAGATAAATCCATGCACCTATGGACACCTTATCTTCAACAAAGGAGGCAAGGATATACAATGGAAAAAAGACAACCTCTTTAACAAGTGGTGCTGGGAAAACTGGTCAACCACTTGTAAAAGAATGAAACTAGAACACTTTCTAACACCATACACAAAAATAAACCTACAGGTATTTTAATCTGTTGCACTGGTCACTTCTGAAGTGGTTCCCTTTTTTGATTTAGCTTCTGTTTGCCAGTATCTTCAGTGTCTAATTTCCACCCTGATACAAGTTGGTGGAGGTGGTCTCTTGTTTAGGTTTGCTTGTTCAGTCGTGCTGTGGGGAGGGAGGGGAACTGCAGACAAATATCACTGACCTGTGTGGGGAGCCCTCGCAGTGTTCCAGCCACACTGGGTTTGCCCTCTCTTGCGGTGTGTGTGCTTTCCCCGTCTACACTGCTCAGGCTCCAGGCTGCTCTGAAGGGAGCGGGCCCTGCCTGGCATGTGGTTCCAGTTTTCGGGTCCTCCACAAAAACGCTGTTTCGGTTGGGCCTGCGTTTTGTGCCTTCCCCAGCCTGAGCAGCTCAGGCAGCCAGGAGCTTGACGAGCTCACTCTCCCCAGGTGCAGCGTGCCTTATCCCCTCCACGGTCCCAGCCTCAGTTTCCGCACGTGCCTGTTGGGTGCACCTTGTGTCTGTTCTGGGGAGCTGGCCTCTAGCCGCGACCCTCCCAGTGGATGTCAACCATCCAGAATCTCAGGAAGTCTTTGATTAGAAGCTGGGAGCCTGTTTTCAGTTTGTTAGGGGATGCTCTCTCTGGGGCTGAGTTTGCCCCTTTCCCCTCCCCACTGCCTCCTGCCTCTGGCAGGGGATGGGCCGGTCCGCCACTGGCTAGCTCTTCTCTGGGATCGCTCAGTTCTTCCTTTGTTCTGCAAACGGGCCCGCAGTGTGTTCAGGCTCTCTCTTGCTATCTCTCTCTCTCTCTTGCTATCCCACGTTTAAGCTGTTATCTCACTGTTACCTCCCTCTGATTGTCCTCAGGGCATTCAGACCCGGTCCTTACCCTAAGCAAAGCTGCCTGCTCCTCTCCGTTCCGTCCCCACTTGCTGGTGGTGGATGCAGGTGTCTGGGGTACTTTTCTGCTGGGAGTTGCTTTTAGGCATGTAATCTGTGGGTTTTATTTATTTTTCCTCCCTGTTAGGTTACCTTCCGAGATTCAAAAACTTTCCCCAGACCCGCCAGTGAGAGGGTTTCCTGGTGTTTGGAAACTTCGTCTATTACAACTCCTTTCCTGGGATGGGTCTCTGTCCCTAGCTCTTTGTCTCTCTTTTTATCTTTTATATTTTGTCCTACCTCCTTTTGAAGATGATGGACTGCTTTTCTGGGCACCTGATGTCCTCTGCTAGTGATCGGAAGTTGTTTTGTGAAGTTTGCTCAGTGTTCAATTGTTCTTTCTATGAATTTGTAGGGGAGAAAGTGGTCTCCCCATCCTATTTCTCTGCCATCTTAGCTCCTCCCTCTACTCAATATTCTGTAATGGGTTATATGGCAAAATAATCTAGAGATAAGAGTGAAAATATATTAAACACCTAAATGTTAGACCAGATGCTATAAAAGTCTTAGAAGAAAACATAAGCAGGATACTCCTTGACCTCCTAGAGTAATGAAAATAAAAACAAACAAAAAAGCCCAAATGGGTCCTAATTACAAGTAAAAACTTTTGCAGTGCAAAGGAGATCATAAACAGCAACCAAAAAAGAAACATCCACAATGAAGAAAAAAATACAAACAAATTGACTGACAAGAAAATTATCTCCAAAATATACAAACAGCTCAGGCACTTCAACAAAAAAATCAGACAAGCCAATCAAAAAATGGACAGAAGACCTAAACAGACATTTCCCAAAAGAAGATACACAGATGTCCAAAATCACATGAAAAGATTCTCAACATCACTAATTACCAGAGAAATGCACATCAAAACTGCAATGGCCATATCACCACACACCAGTCAGACTGGTTATCATCAAAAAGTCTACAAACAACTAATGCTGGAAACAGTATGGAGAAAAGGGTATCCACCCACACTGCTTGTGGAATGTTGATTGGTAAAACCATTATGGAGAACAGTGTGCAGATTCCTTAAAAAACTATATATAGAAGTAGCATATATGATCCAGCAACCCCACTACGAGGTATGTACCTGGAGAAGTTCATACTTTTAAAAAGAGACCATATTACAAAGCACGATAATCAAAACAATATGATTTCAGCACAAAAGCAGAAATACAGATTAATGAAATAGGATAGAAAGTTCAGAGACAAACCTACTCACCTATGGTCACCTAACCTATGGTAAAGGAGGCAAGAACATACAATGGAGGAAAGACAACCTCTTCAATAATAATGCTGGGAAAACTGGACAGCTACATGTAAAAGAATAAAATTATAACACTCCCTAACACCATACACAAAAATAAACTCAAAATGGATTAAAGACCTAAATGTGCAGCCAGATAATATAAAGCTCTTAGAGGAAAACATAGGCAGAACACACTTTTATGTAAATCATAGCAAGATCATTTTCAATCCACCACCTAGAGTAATGGGAAAAAAAATAAAAATGGGATCTAATTAAACTTAAAAACTTTTGCACAACTAAATAAACCATAAACAAAAAGAAAAGACAACTCACAGAATGGAAAAAAATAATTGCAAAAGAAGTAACTGACAAGAGATTAATCTTCAAAATATCCAAATGGCTCATGCAGCTCAGTATCAAAAACAACAATAACAAAAGCCCAATTAAAAAATGGGCAGAAGATCAGGACAGACAAAATGGCGGAGGAGCAGGTGGACATGGAGTACATCTCTCTCCATGGATACATCAGGAATATACCTTCAGACACAGAAGTAAATGCAGAACACCAACTGAGAGCATACAGGAGTACCTGACAGTGGGAAAGAATATCAAGAACCACACAAAACTTGGTAGGACAAAGAAACTAGGGGAAAAACAGGAGTGTTACTAGTACTAGACCTACCTTCAGGGGGTGGGGGAACTGAAGTAGTGGTCTGATCTCCACACCAGGGCAATTGTCTGAGTCAGAGGAGAAACATTTAAGACCGGGAGTGAAACATCTGATCTGTGGCAGCCTAAATGGAATGAGAACCAGACATTCCTTGCCACAGACATACATACTCCAGACAGGGAAACAGGTCCCCTAGAAGGCACAACAAACAGCTGGGATCAGGAGTTTGGGGGTTGTGGAGCAATCCCAGGGTGAAGGCTATTTGTGACTGTGAGAAGACAGAAGGAGGAACTGTGTGGGAGGAGATTGTGGTGGAAAATGCCTGTGGGGAAAGGTCAGGCAGTCATGGAGGTAAGGCAGTGGTGCTGAGTCATGCATAGGGGGTGGAGCCATCACCATAGCCTTTATTGTTCATTGGCAGCTGAACAATAAAGAGGTTGGCCCATCAAACGCCTGATGCACTGAAATTCAGAGTAGGACTGCACCCACGGTGCCTCTTTAAGTGCTTGATACACTGATCTATAGAGTAAGACCCTAGCCAGGGGGCCACTCTATGTGCCTCATGTGAGGAAGAACAGAGGACTCCAGGCAAGGGAGCCTTCTAAGTGCCTGAACTGGTGGAGCTATGGAGAAAGACTGACCAAAGAGGCCTTCTGATTGCCAGCTACAAGAGACTCGAGAAAAACTGTGATAGGGCCATAACTCCTGCAATGGAGACAGTCTGTGTCCCTGCACACTTGGCACTGCAAGGGTCCCCACAAGTAAAGCAGCTGCACTGCCTTCATGTTCAACTCTCACTGGGTCAGAGCTGCCTCAGGCAAAAATATCTTGCGTCTATGTGCACAGGGTCATTTCAGTCATGTCTGATTTTGCAACCCTGTGGACTGTGGCCTTCCAGGCATCTCTGTCAGGGAGGTTCTCCAGGCAAGAATACTGGAGTATATTGGCCAACACTGCTTGCCACACCATTCTAGAGCACTATATTTCCTACTACCCTAGCCGCCACATTCTGACAGAATGTGGTCCACTGGAGAAGGGAATGGCAAACCACTTCAGTATTTTTGCTTTGAGAACCACATGAACAATATGAAAAGGCAAAATGATAAGATACTGAAAGAGGAACTCCCCAGGTCATTAGGTGCCCAATATGCTACTGGAGATCAGTGGATAAATAAATACAGAAAGAATGAAGGGATGGAGCCAAACCAAAACAATACCCAGTTGTGGATGTGACTGGTGATAGAAGCAAGGTCTGATGCTGTAAAGAGCAATATTGCATAGGAACCTGGCATGTTAGGTCCATGAATCAAGGCAAATTGGAAGTGGTCAAACAGGAGATGGCAAGAGTAAATGTCGACATTCTAAGAATCAGCGAACTAAAATGGACTGGAATGGGTGAATTTAAATCAGAAGACAATTATATCTACTACTGTGGGCAGGAATTCCTTAGAAGAAATGGAGTAGGCATCATGGTCAACAAAAGAGTCTGAAATGCAGTACTTGGATTCAATCTCAAAAATGACAGAATGATCTCTGTTCATTTCCAAGGCAAACCATTCAATATCAGGGTAATCCAAGCCTATGCCCCAACCAGTAACACTGAAGAAGCTGCAGTTGAATGGTTCTATGAAGACCTACAAGACCTTTTAGAGGTAACACCCAAAAAATATGTCATTTTCATTATAGGGGACTGGAATGCAAAAGTAGGAAGTCAAGAAACACCTGGAGTAACAGGCAAATTTGGCCTTGGAGTATGGAATGAAGCAGGGCAAAGGCTAATAGAGTTTTGCCAAGAGAATGCACTGGTCACAGCAAACACCCTCTTTCAACAACACAAGAGAAGACTCTACACATGGACATCACCAGATGGTCAATGCCAATATCAGATTGATTATATTCTTTGCAGAGAAGGTGGAGAATCTCTATACAGTCAGCAAAAACAAGACTGGGAGCTGACTGTGGCTCAGATCATGAACTCCGTATTGTCAAATTCAGACTTAAACTGAAGAAAGTAGGGAAAACCACTAGACCATTCAGGTATGACCTAAATCAAATACCTTATGATTATACAGTAGAAGTGAGAAATAGATTTAAGGGACTATATCTGATAGACAAAGTGTGTTATGAACTATGGATGGAGGTTCGTGACACTGTATACGAGACAAGGATCAACACCATCCCCATGGAAAAGAAATGCAAAAAAGCAAAATGGCTGTCTGAGGAGGCCATACAAATAGTTGTGAAAAGAAGAGAAGCAAAAAGCAAAGGAGAAAAGGAAAGGTATTCCCATTTGAATGCAGAGTTCCCAAGAACAGCAAGGAGAGATAAGAAAGCCTTCCTCAGTGATCAGTGCAAAGAAATAGAGGAAAAGAACAGAATGGGAAAGATTAGAGATCTCTTCAAGAAAATTAGAGATACCAAGGGAACATTTCATGCAAAGATGGGCTCAATAAAGGAAAGAAACGGTGTGGAACTAACAGAAGCAGAAGATATTAAGAAGAGGTGGCAAGAATACACAGGAGAACTGTACAAAAAAGATCTTCACGACCCAGAAAATCATGATGGTGTGATCACTCACCGAGAACCAGACATACTGGAAAGTGAAGTCAAGTGGGCCTTAGAAAGCATCACTATGAACAAAGCTAGTGAAGGTGATGGAATTCCAATTGAGATATTTCAAATCCTGAGAGATGATGCTGTGAAGGTGCTGCACTCAATATGCCCGAAAATTTGGAAAACTCAGCAGTGGCCACAGAACTGGAAAAAGTCAGTTTTCATTCCAATCCCAAAGAAAGGCAATCCCAAAGAATGCTCAAACTACTGCACAATTGCACTCATCTCACATGCTAGTAAAGTAATGCTCAAAATTCTCCAAGCCAGGCTTCGGCAATATGTGAACCGTGAACTTCCAGATGTTCAAGTTGGTTTTAGAAAAGGCAGAGGAACCAGAGATCAAATTGCCAACATCCACTGGATCATCAAAAAACAAGAGACTTTCAGAAAAACATCTATTTCTACTTTATTGACTATATCAAAGCCTTCGACTGTGTGGATCACAATAAACTGTGGAAAATTCTGAAAGAGATGGTAATACCAGACCTCCTGACCCACCTCTTGAGAAACCTGCATGCAGGTCAGGAAGCAACAGTTAGTACTGGACATGGAACAACAGACTGGTTCCAAATAGGAAAAAGAGTACGTCAAGGCTGTCTATTGTTTCCCTGCTTATTTAACTTATATGCAGAGCACATCATGAGAGACGCTGGGTTGTATGAAGCACAAGCTAACATCAAGATTGCTGGGGTAAATATCAATAACCTCAGATATGCAGATGACACCACCCTTATGGCAGAAAATGAAGGGGAACTAACGAACCTCTTGATGAAAGTTAAAGAGGGGAGTGAAAAAGTTGGCTTAAAGCTAAACATTCAGAAAACTAAGAACATAGTCTCTGGCCCCATCACTTCATAGGAAATAGATGGGGAAACAGTGGAAACAGTGTCAGACTTTATTTTTTTGGGCTCCAAAATCACTGCAGATGGTGATTTCATCCATGAAATTAAAAGACGCTTATTCCTTGGAAGGAAAGTTATGACCAACTTAGATAGCATATTGAAAAGCAGAGGCATTACTTTGCAAACAAAGATCTGTCTAGTCAAGTCTATGGTTTTTCCAGTGGTCATGTATGGATGTGCGAGTTGGACTGTGAAGAAAGCTGAGGACTGAAGAATTGATGCTTTTGAACTGTGGTGTTGGAGAAGACTCTTGAATGTCCCTTGGACTGCAAGGAGATCCAACTAGTACATCCTAAAGGAAATCAGTCCTCAGTGTTCATTGGAAGGACTGATGTTGAAGCTGAAATTCGAATACTTTGGCCACCTCATGCAAAGAGTTGGCTCATTGAAAAAGACCCTGATGCTGGGAGGGACTGGGCGCAGGAGGAGAAGGGGACGACAGAGGATGACATGGCTGGATGACATCACCGACTTGATGGACATGAGTTTGAGTAAACTCTGGGAGTTGGTGATGGACAGGGAGGCCTGGCGTGCTGCAATTCATGGGTCGCAAAGAGTCCGACCTGACTGAGCGACTGAACTGAACTGACCTTAGCCGTCAACTCCCCTGAGTACCTGGTGCTGCCAGAACCCCTGTGAACCAAGCAGCTGCACCACCTCTGCACCTGGCCCTCACTGGGGCACACTGAAGTTCTCTTGGGCAGCCTCAGGAGCAAATCCCAGTGGATGACCCAAATGTAGAGGTGGAAATAAAACCACAATTGAAACACAGGGGCAGTGTGGCTAAGGAAGAATACTCAAAACCTTCCCACCACCTGTACAAGCTGCAGATTAAATCCAAACGATCAACTATGCAGACTCTCTGTCTATGGAATATATAAAAGGACATTGAGAACTCCCACAAAAGGAAATCCACTAGTTCTCATAGCTGTGGATATTGGAGGCAAGAACACACAGGAGTAGGACCAAATTAGAATCTAAGCTGCCTTCACAGCAGGTTAAGAGACCAGCACAGTGTTGAAGAGTATGCTAGGGAGGTGAAGTGGGGTGTGACTCCCAGCGAGGGAAAGGACTCTGACAGCAGTGAATCAAGAAAAGCATATATTATTCATACGTTTTGATTTGTTCTGTAGATATTTTTAGAGTTTTTTTTTCCCTTCCCCCCCCCTTTCTTTCCCTTTGCTGTAGTTGTCAATTTTATTGGCACTATGAAATTTAATTAAGCTTTGGAAGTTTTTCCCCCTCAGTCACATTTTTCATTGTTGTTACAAACCTCTGCCTCTACGTTGGGCTTTGGCAGTTCTGTGAAGTTTTCTTCTTTTTTTTTCTTTATCAACATCTATTTAACTTTGCATATTTATTCTTTCTTTCTTTCCTTTCCTCTCAACATATTTGTTAGTTTTATTTTCATTGTTTTATTCCCTACTTGCCACCTTGCTTTAGTTTTATTTTCGACTTTCTGCTTTAGTTAGTTTTGTTAACCAGTATATATAGTTTTTAGTTTCCTTAGTTCACGAGGTCAATCTATTGTACTTTATTTTTGTCTGACTATTTTGGTTTTGCTTATGGATGTGTGTGTGTGTGTGTGTGTGTGTGTGTGTGTATATATATATATATTCAGCCACACTTTTTATTGTTGTTATAAACCTCTGCCTCTACGTTGGGTTTTTGCAGTACTGTGGAACTTCCCCTTTCTTTTTAATTTCTTTATTTTTTCTTTCTTCTTCCTCTTTTACTCTTTTCCCTTTTGTTAATTTTTAATTTATTTAACATTATATTTTTCTACACCTTTCCTTTGTTTCTCTTTCCTACTGTTCTTTTCCTCTTGCAGATAATCTTTAATATATATGTCTTCATCTACCTATATTTAACTTTGAATATGTATTCTTTCTTTCTTTTCCTTCTTTCCTTTCCTCTCAATATATTTGTAAGTTTTGCTTCCATTGATTTATTCCCCACTTAGCACCTTGCTTTAGTTTTGTTTTCAGTTTGTGCTTTAGTTAGTTTTGTTTTTAACTGGTAAATATAATTTTTGATCTGTTTTGCTTGCTGGCTGAATCTACTGTATGCTATTTTTGTTAGACTGTTTTGATTTTGTTTGTGGGTGTAATGCATATGTGTATATTCCATTATTTTAATTATTATTGCCTTATTTTGCACCTGCCTTTTGCCTGGGATTCATCTTTGGTTTCTCGTTTTTAGATATTTTTGGATATGTGTTTTAATCTCACTTAATACCATAACAAATCACTTGTGTGATCTTCATTCCTGACCAGAGATCAAGGTCTGAGCCTTTGGAGTGGGAGCACTGACTCCAAGAACCTAGAATACCAAAGAACTAATCCTAGGGAGTATCAAATCATGAGAACCCACACAAGGGAAACCACTTGAATACAAAACCCTGCATCACCCAACCATCAGTAGCACCTTGTCCAGGATGCCTCATATAAACAACAACAAAACAAAAATACAAACCCAATCATCAGCAGACAGGATTACCACCTCACTAAGCCTTGCCATTCAGAGGAAAAACAAAAAAAATAAACAAAAAATCAAAAAACTCAGCACAAATCTTACCCTATATGAAGCTTACTCAAACCACTGGACCAACTTTAGGTGGGCAGAAACCAAAAGAAGAAAGAAATCAAACTTGAAACATGGGAAAAGGAGATCTCAAACACAATAACTTAAAAAATAATGAAAAGGCAGAGAAATACTATACAAATGAAGGAAAAGTTAGAAACACAGAAGTCCAAATAAATGAAGGGGAAATAGGCAAACTATCTGAAAAAGAATTCAGAATAATGTTAGTAAAGATTATCAAAAAACCTTGAAAACAGAATGAAGAAAATGCAAGAATCAATTAACAAAGACTTAGAAGAATAAAAGCATAAACATACAGAGACAAACAACACAATTACTGGAATTAAAATTTTCTAGAAGGAATCAATAGCAGAATATATGAAGCATAAAAACGAATCTGTGACCTGGAAGGTAAAATGGTGGAAAGAATTTCTGAAGAATAGAATTAAGTAAAAAGAATGAAGAAAACTGAGGATAGTCTCAGAGATATCTGGGACAATATCAAATGCACCAACATTTGAATTATAGGGGTCCCAAAAGAAGAAGAGAAAAAGAAAGGGTATGAGAAAAATTTTGAAGAGATTATAGTTAAAAATTTCCCCACATGGAAAAGGAAATAGGCAGTCAAGTTCAAGAAGCACAAAGTATCAAATACAGGATAAACCCAAAGAGAAACATGCCAAGACACCTACTAATCAAACTAACAAAGACTAAACACAAAGAAAGAATATTAAAAGCAGCAAGGGAGAAGCAACAAGTAACATACAAGGGAAACCCTGTACGTTTAACAGCTGATCTTTCAGCAGAAACTCTGCAGGTCAGAAGGGAATGGCAGGAAATATTTAAAGTACTGAAAGGGAAAAATCTACAACCAAGATTACCCAGCAAGGATTTCATTCAAAATCGATGGAGAAATAAAAAGCTTTTCAGACAAGCAAAAGTTAAGATAATTCAGGACCACCAAACCAGTTTTACAACAAAAGTTTTTGTTTTTTTTTATTAGTTGGAGGCTAATTACTTCACAACATTTCAGTGGGTTTTGTCATACATTGACATGAATCAGCCATGGAGTTACATGTATTCCCCATCCCGATCCCCCCTCCCACCGCCCTCTCCACCGGATTCTTCTGGATCATCCCAGTGCACCAGGCCCGAGCACTTGTCTCATGCATCCTACCTGGGCTGGTGATCTGTTTCACTATGGATAATATACATGCTGTTCTTTAAGGGACTTATATATTCAAGAAATACAAGAGAAGAAAAAGATCTACAAAATCAACCCCCCAAAATTAAGAAAATGGCAATAGGAACATATATATCAATAATTACTTTAAATGTAAATGGATTAAATGCTCCAACCAAAGACACAGACTGGCTGAATGGGTAAAAAAACAATTCCTATATAAATGCTGTCTACAATAAACCCACTTCAGACCTCAAGACTCAAATAGACTGACTGAAAGAGGATGGAAAAATATATTTCATGCAAATTGGAAGCAAAAGAAAGCATGAGTAGCAATTCTCATATCAGACAAAATAGACCTTCAAATAAAGAATATTGCAAGAGATAAGGAAGGACTCTACATAATGATCAAGGGACCAATCCAAGAGGAAGATTTAACAATTGTAAATGCCTATGCACCCAACATAGGAGCACTGCAATATATAAGACAAACACTAACAGACATAAAAGGAGAAACTGACAGTAACACAATCATAGTAGGAGACTTAAAAACCCAACTCACACCAATGGATGGATCATCAAAACAAAAAATTAATAAGGAAACACAAGTCTTAAATAATACATTATATTGAGATGGATCTCATTGATATCTTCAGGACATTCCATCAAAATGCAGAAGAATATACCTTCTCAAGCGCACATGGAATATTCTCCAGGATAGACCAGATCTTGGGTCACAAATCAAACTTCAGTAAATTTAAGAAAAGTGAAATTGCATCAAGCATCTTCTTCGACCACAATGCTATGAGATTAGATAACAATTACAAAAAAAAAAAAAAACTTTAAGAAAAAACCCACAAACACATGGAGATTACACAATACATTTCTAGATAACCAACAGGTTACTGAAGAAATCATAAAGGAAATCAACAAATTTCTAGGAAAAAATGACAATGAAAACAGGACAACTCAAAACCTATGGGATGCAACAAAAACAGTTCTAAGAGGGAAGTTTATAGCAATACAATCTTTTCTCAAGAAACAAGAAAAACTTCAAATAGACAACCTAACTTTACACCTAAAACAACTGGAAAAAGAAGAAGAAAAAAATTAGTAGAAGGAAAGAAATCATAAAGATCAGAGTAAAATTAAATGAAAAAGAAATGAAAGAAACAATAGTAAAGATTAACAAAACTAACAGCTGATTCATTGAGAAGATAAACAAAATTGATAAACCCTGAGCCAGACTCATGAAGAAAAAAGAGAAGAATCAAATCAACAAAATTAGAAATGAAAAACGAGAGGTTACAACAAACAATGCAGAAATACAAAGGATTATAAGAGACTATTATGAACAACTATATGACAATAAAGTGGATAACCTGGAAGAAATGGACAGATTCTTATAAAAGTTCAGTCTTTCAAGATTGAACCAAGAAGATATAGAAATAATGAATCACCCAATTACAAGCACTGAAATTAAAGCTGTGGTCAAAAATCTCCCAGAAAACAAAAGCCCAGGGCCAGATGGCTTCACAGGAGAATTTTATCAAACATTTAGAGAAGAATTAATGCCTATTATTCCAAAACTCTTTCAAAAAATTGCAGAAGAAGGAATACTTCTGAACTCATTCTATGAGGCCACCATCACCTGATACCAAAACCAGACAAAGAAAACAACAACAACAACAGCAACAACAAAACAAAACTACAGGCCAATATCAGTGATAAACATAGATGCAAAAATCCTCAACAAATGTTTAGCAAACAGAATTCAGCAACACATCAAAAAACTCATACACCATGATAAGCTGGGTTTATTCCAGGGATGAAAGGATTCTTCAGTATATGCAAGTCAATCAATGTGATACACCATATTAACAAATTGAAAGATAAAAAACATATGATCATCTCAATAGATGCAGAAAAAGCCTTTTACAATATTCATCACCCATTTATGCTTCAAATGCTTCAAATAATGGGCATAGAAGGAACCTACCTCAACATAGTAAAGGCCATATATGATAAGCCTATAGCAAACATTATTCTCAATGGTGAAAAACTGAAAGCATTCCCCCTAAGATCAGGAACAAGGTAAGGGTATCCACTTTCACCACTATTATTCAACCTAGTTCTGTAAGTGCTAGCTACAGCAATCAGAGAAAAAGAAATAAAAGGAAGCCAGATCAGAAAATAAGAAGTAAAGCTCTCACTGTTTGCAAATAACATGCTACTGTACATAGAAAATCCTAAAGATAGTATCAGAAAATTACTAGAGCTAATCAGTGAATTTAGCAAAATCAAAGGATACAAAATCAATACACAGAAATCACTTCCATTTCTATATATTAACAGTGAAAATATAAGAAGAAGGAATTAAGGAATCAATCCCATCCACCATTACAACAAAAATAATTAAATATCTAGCAATAAACTTACCTAAGGAGACAAAAGAACTGTACACAGAAAATTATAAAAAACTAATGAAAGAAATCAAAGATGAGATAAACAGATGGAGATATAATCCATGTTCCTGGGTAGGAAAAATCAATATTGTGAAAATGACTACACTACCAGATGCAATCTACAGATTCAGTGTGATCCCTATGAAGTGACTAATGGCATTTTTCACAGAACTAGAACAAAATATTTCACAATTCATATGGAAACACAAAAGACCCAAATAGCCAAAGCAGTCTTGAGAAAGAATAGAGCTGGAGGAATCAATCTTTGTGACATCAGATTATACTACAAAGCTACAGTCATCAAGACAGTATGGTACTTGCACAAAAACAGAAATATAGATCATTGGAACCAGATAGAAAGCCCAGAAATAAGCCCATGCACCTATGGGTATCTTATTTTTGATAAAGGAGGCAAGAATACACAATGGCGCAAAGGCAGTCTCTTCAAAAAAAGGTGCTGGGAAAACTGTACAGCTACATGTAAAATGAAATTAGAACACTTCCTAACCCCATACACAAAGATAAGTTCAAAATGGATTACAGACCTAAATGTAAGACCAGGAACTATAAAACTCTTAGTAGAAAACATAGGTAGAACCCTGAATGACATAAGTCAAAGCAAGATCCTCTATGAGCCACCTCCTAGAGTAATGGAAATAAAAGCAAACGTGAACAAGTGGGACCTGATTAAACTTAAAAGCTTTTGCACAGCAAAGGATACTATAAGCAAGGTGGAAAGACAGCCCTCAGAATGGGAGAAAATAATAGCAAATGAAACAACCAACAGAGGATTAATTTCCAAAATATACAAGCAGCTCATACAACTCAATGCCAGAAAAACGAACAACCCAATTAAAAAGTAGGAAAAGGACCTAAGCAGACATTTCTCCAAACAAGACATAGAGAAGGCTAACACATGAAAAGATGCTCAACAGTGATCATTATTAGAGAAATGCAAATCAAATCTACATTGAGATATCACTTTATGTCAGTCAGAATGGCCATCATCAAAAAGTCTACAAACAGTAAATGCTGGAGCATGAGTAGAGAAAAAGGAACACTCTTGCACTGTTGGTGGGAATGTAAATTGATACAGCCACTATAGAGGACAGTATGGAGATTCCTGAAAAAACAAAGAATAAAAGCATCATGTGACCCAACAATCCCATTCCTAGTCATAGATCCCGAGGAAACCAAAATTAAAAAAGACACATGTATTTCATTGTTCACTGCAGCACTATTTACAAAAGTTAGAACATGGAAGACACCTAGATGTCCATCGACAGATGAATGAATAAAGAAGTTGTGGTACATATACACAATGGAATATTACTCAGCCATCAAAAGGAACGCATTTGAGTCAGTTATAATGAGGTGGATGGACCTAGAATCTATTATACAAAGTGAAGCAAGTCAGAAAGAGAAAGATAAATATCATATACTAAGGCATATAGGCATATATATGGAATCTAGAAAAATGGTACTGAAGAATTTATTTACAGGACAGCAATGGAAAAACAGACATGGAGAATAGAGTTATGGATATGGGGAGAGGGGAGGAGAGGGTGAGGTGTATGGAGAGAGTAACGTGGAAACTTACATTACATATGTAAAACAGATAGCCAACAGGAATGTGCTGTATGGCTCAGGAAACTCAAACAGGGGCTCTATATCACCTAGAGGGATGGGATGGGGAGGGAGATGGGAGGGAGTTTCAACAGGGAGGGGATATATGTATACTTATGGCTAATTCATATTGAGGTTTGACAGAAAACAACAAAATTCTGTAAAGCAGTTATCCTTCAACTAAAAAGTAAATAATTTTTTTTAAATGGTCAGAATATCTACATAGACATTTCTCCAAGGAAGACATAGAGAGGACCATAAGCACATGAAAAGATGCTCAACATCACTAATTATTAGAGAAATTAAAATAAAAACTACAATTAGGTACCAGTTCACACCAGTTAGAATAGCCATCATCAAGAAATCTACAAACAATAAAAGCTGGAGAGTATATGGAGAAAATGGAACCCCCCCCCTCACTGTTGCTGGTAGTGTAAATATGTGGAATCCTTATGGAGAACCATATGGAGGTTTCTTAGGAAACTAAGAATAGAGCTAACATATGATCCACCAATCCCATTTCTTGGTATATATCTGGAGAGAAACATGTTTTGAAAGCAGACCTGCAGCACAATATTCACTGTATTACTATTTACAATAGTCACACAAGAAAGCAACCTAAATGTCCATCTACAGATAAATGGATAAAAGAAGATGCAATACATAAATATAATGGAATATTTACCCAGCCATTAAAAAGTATGAAATAATGCCATTTGCATCAATACGGATGGACCTGCAGAGTATAGATTAAGTGAAGTAAGTCAGACAGAGAAAGACAAATATCAATATCACTTGTATGTAGAATCTTTTTAAAAGTGATACAAATGAGCTTATTTATGAGACAGAGACAGACTCAAAGACTTACAGAAAGAAATTATGGTTTCCAGGAAGGGAGGGTGGTGGAGAGGAATATAATGGGAGTTTGGAATTGGTATGTACACACTGCTATAGATAGATAACCAACAAGGACCTACTGTATAACAACGGGAACTCTGCTCAATACTCTTTAATATCCTAAATGGGAAAATAATTTGAAAAAGATTAGATACATGTATATGTATAACTGAAACACTTTGCTGTACACCTGAAACTAACAACATTTTTAACCAACTACCATTCAATATAAAATAAAAACTAAAAAAAAAAAAAAAAAAAAAAAAAAAAAAAACTTTAATCAATTGACCAATAATATAAGAGTTTCCTTTTAGACTCATATTTATAATATATATGCCAATACTACACAGAGTTGATTGGTGCAGCTTTGTAGTAAGATTTAAAATCAGGAATATGTGTCTTTCAAATTCATTATTCTCTTTCAACTTTTTCTGGCTATTCTGGATCTGTTGCATTTCCATATGAATTTTAGAATAATTAAGACAATTTCTGCAAAGAACCCAACTAGTATTGTTAGTAGAGACTGCATTCAATCTGTAGATCACTTGTAGGAGTCCATTTTGTCTAGTATTTTCATACTTGCTCTGTCTCCTTTTTAATTATTGTTTTCATGATGATTATTGTTTTCATATTAAATACTTTTACTTTAAACCAAAGTTTGTCTTTGAATCTAAGTTGTGTCTCTTATGTGCATGTATTATGTTTATCAAATCTTTCAGTATCTTACTTTTAATTATAGAGTTTAGTCCATTTACATTTAATGCAATTAAGGATAAAATACTATTTATGCCTAACATTTTTCTATTTGGTGTCATATATTTCATGTCTTTTTGTTCTTCTATCACTGGATTTTTGTAGTTAAATACATAGTTTTATGTATACTATTTTAATTCCCTTGTCACTTTGTTTTTTAAAAAAAGATATTTATTTTATTTATTTGTTTGACTGTACCAGTCTTATTTGCAGCACACAGGACCTTCAGTCCTCATTGTGGCATGTGGAATCTTTAGTCGCAGCATGCCAACTCTTAGTTGCAGCATGTAGGATCTAGTTCTTTGACCAGGAACTGAACCTAGGACCCTACATTGGGAGTGCAGAGTCTTAGCCACTAAAGCACCAGGGAAGTTCCTCTTGTCATTTCTTTTCTACATAATTCTATTTTCTTAATGGGTTCTCTGAGGATTATAATTAATATCTTAATATATAATGATACATTAAATAGTTTGGATTACCATCTTTTTTAATAATAATAAAAAAAATTTGCTGTTGTATTACTCCATCTCCCCATTATGCTGTTATTATCACAAATTATATCTTTGTAAATCATGTGCTTATCAACATTGATTTATAATCACAGCCTTATGCAGTTGTATTTCAAATCAGGTAGAACTAAAAATGAGTTACAAAAACACATTTATACTGTATATATATATATATATATATATATATATATATATATATACACACACACACACAATTTCTATCTCATTGATATTTGGTAAGAAATAATCCTCCTACTTTCTTTTATGAGAGAATAAGTTGTCATATTCAGTGCTTTAGACAAGGTTTCCTTTAGTTCTTTGGAAATGTTTAAAATAGTACACTTAACTCACGTCTGAGTTTTCTCAGGGGCGGTTTCTATTAAAGGTTGTTCTCCTTTGTATGACCCTTACTGCCTTTTGTCATTACACACCTCATATTTTTTAATTAAAATTCTACATTTTAAATAACATAATGTGGCAACTCTGAAAATCAGATTCTCCTAGCTTCTCAGGATTTACTGTTGCTGCTTATTGTTGTCATTGTTATTTCATTTCTTTTGTGAGTTTTATGAGCTATTTTTGTAAACTCTGTGTTTTTTGTGTATAGATATTGAACTCTCTGCCCTGATTGCTTAGTAATCTGCTAATAATTGAACAGCAATTTCCTTAAAGTCTTGGAAACAATAAATGCCCCCATCTTTGCTGAGGAATACTGTATGTTTGTTGGGCATGCCTTCAACACTCAGTCAAGCAGTTGATAACCATACATTACCTTTCTGTCCATACTTGTACAGAACTCCAAAGTCAGCTAGTGGAGAGGGTACAGGTTCTTCTCAGTTCTTACCCAAGCATGCACACAGCCCTAGGCATATGTAGGCCTTCTAGATTCCTAGGAATATGTTGGAGCTTGTCAAAGTCCTTATCTACAATACAGCTCAATCCTCTGCTTCTCCTTTTAATCTTTTTGTTAATCTACTGTTTTCCACAAACATTATTCATTATCTCTGCTGCTGCTGCTCCAAAGTCACTTCAGTCGTGTGCGACCCCATAGATGGCAGCCTACCAGGCTCCCCCATCCCTGGGATTCTCCAGGCAAGAATACTGGAGTGGGTTGCCATTTCCTTCTCCGATGCATGAAAGTGAAAAGTGAAAGTGAGGTCACTCAGTCGTGTCCGACATTTAGTGACCCCATGGGCTGCAGTCTACCAGGTTCCTCTGTCCATGGGCTTTTCCAGGCAAGAATACTGGAGCACAGTGCCATTGCCTTCTCCGATTCATTATCTCAGCCGGATGAAAATTTAAAACACATATCTGTGGTTGTTTTTAACAAATACCTACATTCTACACCTCCCCACCCACCGCCAAGAAAGAACACTTTTTATCATTGGATGAGAGCTTAAAATTAAACATTCAGAAAACTAAGATCATGGCATACAGTCCCATCTCTTTATGGCAAATAGATGGGGAAACAATGGAAACAGTTACAGACTTTATTTTTTTGGACTCCAAAATCACTGCAGATGGTGACTGCAGCCATGAAATAAAAGACGCTTGCTCCTTGGAAGAAAAGCTATGATCAAGCTAGTCAGCATACTAAAAAGCAGAGACATTACTTTGCCAACAAATGTCCATCTAGTCAAAGCTATGGTTTTTCCAGTAGTCATGTGTGGAAAGTTGAGCACCGGAGAACTGATGTTTTTGAACTGTGGTGTTGGGGAAGACCTTTGAGAGTCCCTTGGACTGCAGGGAGATCCAACCAGTCAATCCTAAAGGAAAGCAGTCCTAAATATTCATTGAAAGGACTGATGCTGAAGCTGAAACTCCACTACTTTGGCCACCTGATGCAAAAAACTGACTCATTGGAAAAGACCCTGAGGCTGGGAAAGATTGAAGGCAGGAGGAGAAGGGGATGACAGAGGATGAGATGGTTGGAAAGCATCACTGACTCGATAGACATGAGTTTGAGTAAGCTCCAGGAGTTGGTGATGGACAGGGAAGCCTGGTGTGCTGCAGTCCATGGGGTCACAAAGAGTTAGACACGACTGAGAGACTGAACTGTACTGAGAGCTGAGTTGGTCTTGTAAGGGGGATCTTGCAGTAAACCAACAGACAGATAACAATTCTTTGATAATAATTCTTCAAGAGAGTTGTTTCATTTTACTTCCTCTAGTGGCTGTCAAGATGCTTTGGAATATGGGCTGGTATTTTTTTAAGTTTATGGCATAATCGGAGAGAAGTTAGAGCCTGGATGCATCTGCCTGCAATGTGGGAGACCTGGGTTCTATCCTGAGGTCAGAAAGAAGGAGAAGGAAATGGCAACTCACTCCAGTACTCTTGCCTGGAAAATTCCATGGATGGAGGAGCCTGGTAAGTTACAGTCCATGGGATCACAAAGAGTTGCACACGACTGAGCAACTTCACTTCTAGAGCCTGGAACTTATAATACCATATAGAAAATGATAATACCATACCGCTCACTATTCTTACTGAGATTCAATTGTGTTTCTTGAATAAACACTAGTCAGGTTTCTAAAAGTCTTTTGTTAACTTCAGTGTTTTGAAAATGTTACTTCTGGGCATAATTTTGACAAGTTTTACCAGGTTTTACCTTGCTTTTATAACAGGGAAAATTTGGGGAGGTCCAAATGCCTGTCCTTTTCACTGACATCATCCTATACAATTGCTTTTTAATTGGTTAAGAAAAGAGTAAACAAGTATGCAATTCTGCTTTGTATTATTACCTACATAATTACATGTATTGGAGTTGTTAATATTTTCATGGGGATTCAAATTAGAATCTGGTGTCACTTTCTTTCAAGCTAAAGAATTTCCTTTAGTATTTCTTGTAAGGCATATCTTCAAGCAATAAATTCTTTGTTTTAATTTGTGAATGTCTTAATCTCTCCTTCATTTTTAAGGATAACTTTGCCATATATACAATTCTTGTTTCATAGTTTATTTTCTTTCTCTCTGCACTTTGGCTATGCTGTCCAAGTAATTCCATTGTTTCTGATAACAGGTCATCTATTATTCTTGTGATTTTCTAGCGTATGATGAGTCACTTTTCTCTTTTCCAGAATCCTTGTTTTTGGCAGTTAAACTGTGGTTAGATGTGGATATTTTTGAATTTATCTTACATGAAGTTCACTGAGCATTTTGGATGTGTGGATTACTGTTTTTCAATAAAATTGGGATGATGCCAGCTAATATTTGTTCAGATATTCTTTCTCTTTCTCTGATCGACTTCTGGACTCCCACTATGTGTACCCTTGATGGTGTCCCACAGGTCTCTTTATTCTTTCTCATTGTTTTTTCTTTCTGTCCATCAGACTGGACAATACCAAGTGATATATCTTCAAGTTTGCTGATTCTTTCTTCTACCAGGTTAAATCTTCCATTGAGTACCTTTAATAATTTTTTAAAAATATTTCAGTTATTTAACTTTTCAACTCTAGAAGTTTTATTCAGTTCTTTTTTAAAAAAACTTTCATTACCTTTTTCTTTGTGCTTAGTCACCCAGTCATGTCCTACTCTTCGTGACCCCATGAACTGTAGCCTGCAAGGATCCTTTGTCCATGGAGATCCTTCAGGCAACAATACTGGAATGGGTTGTCATGCCCTCCTCCAGGGGATCTTCCCAACCCAGGCATCATACCCAGGTCTCCCACACTGCAGGCAGATTCTTTACCATCTGAGCAACCAGGGAAGCATCTTTCTCTTTAGTAAATCTATATTTAGTGAGTCATTGTTTTAATGCTTTTCTTTAATTCAGAATTAAAGAATTCTTTAATGTGCTGCAACTTTTAGTTAAAAAAAAAAAAAAACTTTTTAACTAATATAATGTGGCAACTCAGGAAATTAGTTGCTCTCTTCCACAAGATTTGTCTTTATGGCTCTTATTTTTGTTACTGTTTGTTTAGTGGCTTTCCTCATCCAACTCTGTGAAGTCTATATTCTTTGACATATGTGGCAACTGAAGTTCCTGCTTGGATAGCTTAATGACCAAATAATAAACGAATTAAAATGTCCTTGAATGCCTGAAACCAGTACATTTTCTAGCTGTTACAAAGGAGTTCAGTGTATATGTTGAAGCAAGCCTTAAATATTCAGTTAAGCTGTTTTCAACTCTGCCTTAGCTTTCATGATCATAGTGAAGCATCACAAAGTCAGACAGAAGTGATAGATGAAGGCCTTTTCATGTTTTTCCATTCAAATAAGGAAAAGAACATCAATGAATGAAATAAAGACTATAAAAGCAACAAAGAAAATCTGCAAAAAAAAAAAAACAAAAAAACCAAACAAACCTTTGTTCTTCAGAAAGGTAAAAAAGTGGCAAACTTTTACTTCAAGTGACCAAGAAAAAAAAAAAGAAATTTCAAATTACTAAAATCAGAGATGGACATTAACAATAATTTTACATAATAAAAAGTACTATAATGGAATGCTATGAACAATTGCATGCCAATAGTTACCCTAGATGAAATGGATAAATTCCCATGAAAACACAAATTATTTAAAATGATTCAAGAAAAAATAGGAAACATGAATAGACATATTACATAAAAGAGAGTGATTTAGTTATCTAAAATCTTACAAAAAGAAGTCAAGGATGATTTCTTACTGAATTCTACTGGACCACATTCCAACTCATCTTATGAGGTCATTACTGTGTGCTCATTCACCAAGTCGTGTCTGATGCTTTGTGACTCCATGAACTGCAGCCCATCTGCTTTTCCTGTCCATTGGATTTTCCAGGCAAGAATACTGGAGTGGGTTGCCATTTCCTCCTCCAGGGGATCTTCCTGACCCAGGGATCAAACCCGCACCTTCTGCAACTCTAGCTTTGTAGGGGGATTCTTAACCCCATGGACTGTAGCCTGCCAGGCTCCTCTGTCCATGAGATTTCCAAGACAATAATACTGGAGTGAGTAGCCAGTCCCTTCTACAGTGACAATTGGATATCCACATGCAAAAGAGTGAATGTGGATGTTTACTTCCCACCATACACAAAAATTAACTCAAAATAGAAGGGATACCTGCATGTAAGAGTTAAAACTAATTTAAAATTATTAAATTTTAAGATAAAAACTGTAGTGGGTTGAATTGCATTGCTCCCCTCCAATTGTTGCATTTATAAACTTTAGCATGTGACCACATTTGAAGACAGGGTCTTTACAGAGGTAGTAATTTTACAATGAGTTCAGTAGGATGGGCTCTAATCCAACATGATCGGTTTCCTTATAGAAAGGGAAAATTTGGACACAGAGACACACACACACACACAGAGAGATGATAGGAAGTTTGGCAAGGGTCATGGAACATAATTTTTCTCATAGATCTCAGAATGAACCAATTCAACTGACACCTTGATCATGGACTTCTAGCTTCCAGAAATACATTTCTGCTGTTCACTAATACATAACCATAGGAGTAAATCTTCATGATCTTAGGTTAAGCAATGGTTTTTATATTCATCCCTGGGTCGGAAAGATCCCCAGAGGAGGGCATGACAACCAACTCCAATATTCTTGCCTGGAGAATCCCATGGATAGAGGAGCCTGGTGGGATAAGGCCCATAGGGCCTCAAAGAGTCAGACACAACTGAAGCAGCTTACCATGCATGTACACTTATATATTAAAGCAAAATAACTAGTGACAAAAGAAAAAAAAAAAAACAGATCAATTAGACTTCATCAAGATTTTAAAATTTTGTGAGTCAGAAGACTATCAAGAAAGTTAAGATATAACCTACAGATGGGAGAAAATATTTGGAATTCATATATCTGATGAAATTGAGTGCATTCAGGGTAGTATGGCTGTAGACTGGAATTCATATATCTGACACATGCTCAGTCGCTTCAGTTGTGTCCAACTGTTTGTGACCCTATGGACTGTAGCTTGTCAGGGTGCTCTGTCAATGGGATTTTCCAAGCAAGAATACTAGAGTAGGTTGTCATGCCCTCCTCCAGGGGATCTTCCCAGGGATCAAAATTGCATCTCCTGCATTGCAGGTGGATTCTTTACTACTGAGCCACCAAAGAAGGCCTTCATATATCTGAAAAGAGCCTAGTATTAAGAACATATACATAACTTACAACACAACCAGAAAAATTTTAAATGGACAGAGGATTTGAATAGATGATCATCCAAAGAAGATCTACAGTGGTAAACAAGCACAAGAAAAATGCTCGACATCATTCTTTATTCAGTTCAGTTCAGTTCAGTCACTCAGTCATGTCCAACTCTTTGCAAACCCATGAATCGCAGCACGCCAGGCCTCCCTGTCCATCACCAACTTCTGGAGGTTACTCAAACTCAAGTCCATCAAGTCGGTGATGCCATCCAGCCATCTCATCCTCTGTCGTCCCCTTCTCCTCCTGCCCCCAATCCCTCCCAGCATCAGGGTCTTTTCCAATGAGTCAACTCTTTGCATAAGGTGGCCAAAGTATTGGAGTTTCAGCTTCAGCATCAGTCCTTCCAATGAACACCCAGGACTGCTCTCCTTTAGGATGGACTGGTTGGATCTCCTTGCAATCCAAAGGACTCTCAAGAGTCTTCTCCAACACACAGTTCAAAAGCACCAATTCTTCGGCGCTCAGCTTTCTTCATGCAATGTAATGCCACTTCACATTTACAGTTATGACCATAACAAAAATAAAAGTTTCTCCCTTTATGTAACTTATCATTTTATCCTCTTTTGAGTATTTTGCAAATCAAAAGTTTTTAATTTTCTAAAGATCTAGTTTAACAGTTTTTCCTTTTATACATCACATTTGTTATCAAGTCTGTGAACTCATGGAGTAGCCCTAGATCTCTCCAAATTTTCTTCTAGTTTTTACGTGATATAGCTTTACATTTCACGTTAAAGTCTCTGTTCTGCTTTAGGTTGTAAATGCTGTTATTGAGTTTTTAATTTTGCTTTACACAGGTTCATTGTTATTACACAGAGCGAGATTAACTTTTGTATATTGATCTTATATTTTTAACCTTGCTAAACATTTTAGTCTTGGTTTTCCAAGGATGCTTTTATTTCCCTATTCACAGGACACTTAATTCCCAGTTTACTCTTTTCTTTCAGCATTTGAAAAACATTTCGCCACTTCCCTTTGTCCTTCATGGTTTTGGATGAGAAATCTGCTGCCATACAAATTCTAGCTCCCCTGCAGAATAGATCAAGATGGCAGCATAGGAGGATGGGGAACTCACTTCCCTCCACACACACATCAAAATTACACCTACATGTGGAACAATTCTCACTAAAAACTAACTGGAAACTGGCAGAAACTTCTGTACAACCAAGGCTGTAAGAAAGATCTACGGGTAATTGGGTAGGAAGGGAAGAAAAGTGATCAGGTCATTACCTGTACACCTGGGAGGAGACTCACAGGAAAAGAGACTACATGGGTAGAAATCTACCTGGGGAATGAGTACTTTGAGTCACAGATTGGGTGCCACAGTTCTGGAGTCCTACACAGAGGAGTTGAGCCCCCTTGGCTGGTTGGAAGAGAGTTGGGACTAACAAGAAAGCTGAAGGAAGCCTGGACTCTGTTCTTGAGGAGCATGTGAACCCTGCTTTTCCCTCAAGGCAGAGGAGAAAGGGCAGATTGAAATCACATGGCTGGCTGACTCATTTCCCACAACCACCTTGCTCTGTACCCCAGCCTGAGCCAAGCAAAGCCCCAGCCCCACTTACTCTATATCATTGGTAATAAGAACATTAATTGAATTAGGAAAAAATAATATATGAACACAGCAAGAATTTTGATAGTGAACTGGAAAACTATTTTTAAAAACCCAATCAGAAATGAAGAATTCAATAACTGATATGAGAAGCACACTAGAAGGAATGAAGAACAGATTAAGTGACACAGAAGCATATATAAGTGATCTGGAAGATAGAATAATGGAAATCAATGGTTAGAACAGGAAATTAATTTTTTTTCATGAGAACAGTTTCACACTGCTATATTTAAAATGGATAACCCACAAGGACCTACTGTATAGCAAACAAATCTTATTTTAAATGAGTAATTATAAAAAATAATAAATGTCTATAAAGTGAGTAAGTAAAAACATGAGAACAGTTTAACAGGTCTCTGTGATAACAATAAGCATACCAACATTCACATTACAGGGGTTATAGAAGGAGAAGAGAGAGAGATCAAAATGGTATTTGATAAAATTACAGCTGAAAACATCCCAAATCTTAAGAAGGAAACAGATATCCAGGTACAGAAGCATAGAGGGTCCCAAAAAAGATAAACTCAGAAAGACCTATGCCAAGACATTTAATAATTAAAATGGTAAGTTTAAAGGTGAGAAAGAATACTAAAGGCGGTAACAGGGGGAAAAAAGTCATATACAAGGGAACACTGATTTTTCTGCACACAATTTGTAGACCAGAAGGTAGCGTGGCATGGTATTTTGGAAGTGATGAGGGGGAAAAACATGCAATCTAGGATACTCTACCCAGCAAGATTATCATGTTGAATTGAAGGAGAAATAAAAGCTCTTCTGAGACAAGCAAAATTTTAAAAGTCCATTAATACTAAAACTGCATTAAAATAAATGCTGAAGGGTCTTCTCTAAATGAACAAGAAGTAAGAATCTATTTAAAAGGGAAAAATCATATAAACTGTAAAAGGAACTACAACTACAAAAACCAGTAAGAGATAAACATGAAGGTTTAAGATATGACATCAAAAACACAAAATATGAGGAAGGGGAGAAAAACATAGATATTTTAGAATGTGCTTGAACTTAAATAACTGCCAGTTTGAACTTAAAAAACCACCACCAGGTCAACGTATATGAAACACATGGTAACCAAAAATCAAAAACCTACAACAGATACAAAAAACTAAAAATAAAGGAACACAAGCATAAAACTAGTGAAGTGAAAGTCGCTCCATCATGTCTGACTCTTTACAACCCCATGGACTATACAGTCCATGGAATTTTCCAGGCCAGAATACTGGAGTGGGTAGACTTTCCCTTCTCCAGGGGATTTTTCTAACCCAAGGGTGGAACCCAGGCGTCCCACACTGCAGGCAGATTCTTTACCAGCTGAGCAACAAGTGAAGCCCAAGAACACTGGAGTGGGTAGCATATCCCTTCTTCATCGGATCTTACTGACCCAGGAATTGAACCGGGGTCTCCTGCATTGCAGGCAGATTCTTTACCAACTGAGCTATCAGGGAAGAAAATTGTCAAATTACAAGGAAAGAAACAAAAAGAAGTAATGATCAGAGAACTAAAAGAAAAAAAAAACAAAAAACAGAAAAGAAGTAATAACTTGGCAACAAATACATACCTATGAATATTTACTTTAAATATCAATGGAATAAATGCTCCAATCAAAAGATGCAGGGTGATGGGATAAAAAAGTAAGACTCATCTATATGCTGCCTACAAGAGATTCACCTCAGACCTAAAGACACACACAGACTGAAAGTGAGGGGATGGGAAAAGACATTTAATGTAAACAGAAAGAACAAGAGAGTAGAGGTAGCAATACTCATATCAGACAAAATAGACTTTAGAACAAGGGGGATAAAAAAGATAAAGAAGGACATTATATAATGATGAAGGGATCTGTATAAGAAGAGAATATTATACTCATGAAGATATATGAACAAAAAAATATGAACATAATACAGAAGCACCTAAATATATAAAGCTATTAATAATACTAACAGATGTAAAGGGAGAAATTTACAATAATACCATAATAGTAGAGGACTGTAACACAACTGAAATCAATGGACAGATCATCCAGACAGAAAATCAGTAAGGTAACAGTGGTATTAAATGACACAATAGGCCGGCTGGAATTAATAGATACCTATAGGACATTCCATCCAAAAACAGTGGAATACACATTCTTTCCAAGCGCACATGGCACACTCTCCAGTGTATGTCACATGTTAGGCCACAAAACAAGGCTTAACAAATTTAAAAGGATGGAAAATATATCAAGCAGCTTCTCTGATCACAATGTTATAAAACTAGAACTCAATTACAGTAAGAAATATGGAAAAAGAACAAACACATGGAGTCAAGACATGTGTTTTGACACGCTGCTAAAAAACAAAGGGCTAAATGAGGAAATCAAAGAAAGAATCAGAAAATACCTCAAGACAGAAAAAAAAATGGAATCACAACTCCAAAATCTCTAAGATCCAAAAAAAAAAAAAAAAAAGGCAGTCCTAAGAGGGAATGTTATAGTGTTACAGGGCTTCTTAAAGAAACAAGAAAAATCTCAAATAAACAACCTAAAGTACCACTCTAAACAATTAGAAAAAGAAGAAAAGAATCTGAATAGGCACAAAATAAAATATTAAAGATCAGAGAGAAAATAAATGAACTAGAAACCAAATAACAACAAAAAAAAAATCAATGAAGCCAAGAGCTGTTTTTTAAAAGATATAACAAAAGATAAATAAAACTGATAAACTTTTAACTAGACTCACCAAGAAGGAAAAAGGGCAGAGACATAAGCAAAATAAGAAATGAAAGAGGAAAAGTAACAACCAATACCACAAAGATGCAAGAAATCATAAGAGAATACTATGAACTATATGACAACAAATTGGACAACCTAAAAGAAATGGACACATTTCTAGGAATATACACCTGGCAAGAAGAAACAGATAATTTGAAAAGATCAAACACTAGAAGTGAAATTGAATTTGTAAATAAAAAACAAAACAAACAAAACTCTCAGCAACCAAACTCCAGGACCAGATGGCTTCACAGGGGAACATTACCAAACACAGAATGTAGAAATAATACCTATCTTTCTAAAGCTATTTGAAACAATTGAAGAGGATGGACCAATCCTAAGTTCATTCTATGAGATCACCATTAATCTGATAACAAAATCAGACAAATACACAATTAAAAAAAAAGAAAGAAAATTTCAGGCCAATATCTTTGATGAATATACAAACAACCCCCCCCAAATATTAACCAAATGAATCCAACAATATATAAAATAGTCATACATCATGATCAAGTGGGATTTATTTCAGGAACTTAAGGATGATTCAGTATTCATCAGTCAATGTAACACACCACAGCAATAAAAGGAAGAATACAAATTACATGATCGTCTCAAAAGATGCAGAAAAAGCATTTGAACTCTGTGGGAGAAGGTGAGGGTGGGATGTTTCGAAAGAACAGCATGTATATTATCTATGGTGAAACAGATCACTAGACCAGGTGAGATGCATGAGACGAGTGCTCGGGCCTGGTGCACTGGGAGGACCCAGAGGAGTCGGGTGGAGAGGGAGGTGGGAGGGGGGACTGTAACTCTATGGCTGATTCATATCAATGTATGACAAAACCCACTGAAAAATTAAAAAATAAAATAAAATAATTTAAAAAAAAAGAAAAAAATAAAAACTCTTATCAAAGTTAATGTAGAGGGAACATATCTCAAACATTAGCTAGGCCATTTATGAAAAATCCACAATTAACATCATACTCAATGGTGAAAATTTGAAAGTCTTTCCTCTAAATTGAGGAAAGAGAAACAAGGATGGCCACTCTCACCACTTCTATTTAACACAGCATCAGAAGTCTTAGCCATTGCATTCAGACAATAAAAGGAAATAGATGGCATCCAAATTGGGAGAGAAGAAGTAAAAGTGTCACTACTGTCATCTACATGATACTTTATATAGAAAACCCTAAAGTCTCTACCAGGTAACTATTAGAAACAGTAAATGAATTCAGCAAAGTTTCAGGAGACAAGATTAATGTATGGAAATCTGTTACTTTTCTATACACTAATAATAAACTATCAGAATAAGAAAGTGAAAAAAAAATCCTGTTTAAAAATCACATCAAAAAGAATAAAATTCCTTGGAATAAACTTAACCAACAAGTTGAAAGACTTATACTCTGAAAACTATAAAACACTGAGGAAGGAAATTAAAGATTATACACAGAAATGGAAAGGTATCCAGTGTTCTTGGATTGGAATGATTAACTTTGCTAAAATGCCCAAACTTCTTGAAGCAATCTATAAATTTAATGTAATTTCCTCAAAACACCCATGACATATTTCACAGAACTGGAACAAATAATTCTAAAATTTATATGTTAGGTCTTTACATGAAAGACCCCAAATTGCCAAAACAATTTTGAGAAAAAAAGTAAAAAGTACAAAGCTGTAGGTATCACCTTCCCTGAATTACAAAGCTACAGTAATCAAAACAGTGTGATGCTGGCACAAAAATAGACACATAGAACAATAGGACAGAATAGAGAGCCCAGAAATAAATCCACACAACTATGGTCAATTAATCTATAACAAAGGTGGGAAGAATATACAACAGGGAAAAGACAATCTCTTTAATGAGTGGTACCCGGAAAACTGGACAACTATATGTAAAAGAATGAAATTAGCATAGTTCCTTATACCACATAGAAATAAACTCAAATGAATTAAAGATTGAAAGATAAAACTTAAAATTCTTAGAGAACATAGGCAGAACATTCTTTGACATAAATCATAGCAATATTTTTTTATCTGCCTCAGGCAAAAGAAATAAAAGCAAAATCAAACAAGTGGGACCTAATTTAACTTAAAGGCTTTTGTACAGCAAAGAAAACCATTGGCAAAATGAAAAGACAACATATGGAATGGAAGAAATATTTGCAATTGATATCACTACCAAGAGGCTAATATACAAAATACATAAAAGGTTCATATAACTGAACGTCCAAAAAATCCAATAAAAAAATGAGAAGACTTGAGTAGATATTTTTCCAAAGGTGACAAATGGCTAACGGGCACATGAAAAGCTGTTCAACATAATTAATCATTAAAGAAATTCAAATTAAAACCACAATGAAATATCACCTCACACCTGATAGAATGACTATCATCAAAGTTTGACCAAAAAAAAACAAAAAAAGCAGATGTGTCATATGTATACAATGGGCTTCCCTGGTGGCTCAGATGGTAAAGAATCTGCCTGCAGTGTGGGAGACACGGGTTCAATCCCTGGGTCAGGAAGATCCCCTGGAGAAGGGAATGGCAACCCACTCCAGTATTTTTGCCTGGAGAATTCCATGTACAGAGAAGCTGGTGGGCTACAATCCATGGAGTGGCAAATGAGTCGGAAACAACTGAGCAACTAACTCACATACAATGGAATATTACTCAGCCATATTAAAGAATGCAATTCTGCCATTTTCAACAACATGAATGGACCTAGAGAATATAATGCTTAGTGATTTAAGTCAGAGATATCACTTATATGTGGAATTTAAGAAAATTAAGAAAACTGTTATAAATAGTAAAATAGAAACAGACTCACTGATATAGAAAAGAAACTAATGATTCCCAGTGGGGAGAGCAAAGAGAGGAGGGGCATAATAGTGGCACAGGGTTATGAGACACAAACTACTATGTATAAAATAGAAAAAGCAACAAGGATATATTGTGCAGCACAGGGAGACTCAGGGGCTTACATTATTTTGTAACCTTTTAATGGAGCATAATCTAAAAATACTAAAGCAATATGTTGTATACCTGAAACATATATAATTCAATCATATTTCAGTATGAAAAGAATTACTCCTGAACCACTGAATTTTTATTTACTAAAATCAGAAAAAATAAACTGAATAAAATTTTGACTTTCTTTAATAATTTTTAAAATAAAATCAAATTCATCTTCCCCTACAGCAATACATTGTTTCTCTATGGCTGCTTTCAAGGATTTTTTGCTTTTCTTTAGTTCCAAGTTTTAATTATATTGCTTGAATTTATCCAATTTGGGATTCATTCAGTTTCTTGAATATGCAAGTTTATGCCTCTCACCGAAATTTGGAAGTTTTCACCTATCATTTCTTCATATACTTTTTCACCTCCACTCTCTTTTCTCTCTTTCTGCGACTCAAATGATACAAATGTTATATCTTTTTTTTTAGTCCTACCAGTATTGTGGTTTTGTTCATTGTTTTCAACCTATTTTGTCTCTAAACTGTCTCTAAATGCCACTAAGCTGTCCTCAAGTTCACTGATTCTGTTATCTTCTTCAATTCTGAGCCTACCCACATTTTAATTTTTTATTTTAGTTTTTAAATTTCTATTTGGTTCTTTTTGATAACTTTTAATTCATTCTTGAGACTTTCTGATTTTTCATTTGCTTCAGGAGAATTTATTATTGGCTACTGAAGCATTTTTATGATGGCTGCTTTAAAATCCTTTTCATATAATTCCCAATATCTGATTTATCTCAGTGTTGGCATCTTTTGATTGTCATTTCTCTTTAAAGTTTGATTTTCCTGGCTCTTGTATGATGGGTAATTTTTTTTTTTACTTTATCATGGATATTTTGTATAGCTTGTTAGGAGACTCTAAGTTCTATACAAATGTTTTATGTTGGAAGGAAGTCATCCTGTTTAGGTTTAACAGTAGTCTGGACTACTTTTGTTAGCTGTGACTTTGATGGTAGTTTTCTTTGGGTCTTTACCATACTATTTTAGTGCTCTTGATCTATCTGGTCCTGATGGAAGTCCCATTTATTTCTGTTGCTGCTGCCTGGGGGTTAGAGAGAATCCTCCAGGCCAGGCTACCTGGTGAACCTAGATTGGGTGAAAATAGTCACTGTTCTCCAAGGAGGAGGAGCATATCCCAGGCTGGGCCATTTGTTTTGTTAGGATACCCCTTGCAGGTATCACCTAGTTACTTGATGTCTCTTAATAGTAGACTCTGAGGCCTGGCAGACAAGGAAAATGATTCCTTTTACAGCTTTTTATCAGCCGGACTCCCTGTCAATCTTTGCTGGTGCTGTTGGAACCACATGATGTTGTCAGAGGGATATCTGTTCTTTCTGGGAGAAGTTTAAGCCTTCCTTGACAGCCTTCTGTTGTTAGGTTTGGGGTCAGGAAATGCCAGGTCTATGTTACCTTTTTTTCATGGGTTGGAGGATGTATGATGTTCTGTTGTTGTGCTACATTCCTCCAGTTCTATGATCCCTAACCAGTTCACCTCTTTTTACCACTTTTCACGTTCTCCTCTGGTATATCTTATGTTATTTCCAAATTATCATTATACTTTAAGTGAAGCACATCTGGACCAGTGTGGGTTAGTTGTTCAGTTGTGTCCAACTCTGCGACCCCATGGACTGTAGCCCACCAGGCTCCTCTGTCCAGAAGACACCCATAAAGCATTTTTAAAAATCATTACTACCTGTCATAAAGTAGAGTAATATATTACTTTTGCCCTTAAGGAACAATAGGCTAGTCAGAGAGATGAGACAAGAATATAAACATAACAATAGCACTTACTATTTACTATGTTTCAGTTTATAGTTAGTAAGCATTCAGTTTCCAAATTTGCTGGCATATTGCTGGCATATTGAGTGCAGCACTTTCACAGCATCATGAGTTTAAGTTAATAAGTGTTTAACATTTTATAACACCTTCTGAAAGAGGTACTAATCAGTTGCCCATTTTAAATATGTGCAAGAAAATTTAAGCAACTTGCTCAGTGTCACACGGCTGTGTCAGTTGCTCAGTCGTGTCCAGCTCTTTGTGACCCCATTGACTGTAGCCCACCAGTTTCCTCTGTCCATGGAATTCACCAGGCAAGAATACTGGAGTGGATTGCCATTCCTTTCTCCAGAAGATCTTCCTAACCCAGGGATCAAATCTGGGTCATCCACATTGCAGGTAGATTCTTTACCATCTGAGCCACCAAGGAAGTCACATGGCTAGTAACTAGCAAAGTCAGGACTGGAACCTAAGCATTCCTACTTAAAAGCTGATACTCTACTATACTAAGTTGGGTAACAACACAAAGAGGCAAATGAATAGGGTTCAGAACAGTAAATGAACCTCCTATGATGTGGAAATCAGGATGAGGTAGCATTTAGGAGGTGTAATGAGGGATAAGAAGGATTTCAATGGTTTAAGGTGGTGAAAGTCTAGTATAAGAGAAGAGCATGTATAAAGACCCAGTGGTGGTAATAATGGGGCCTATTGAGGAAACCACTCTAGTATATAGAGTGGTGAGAGTTAGGACTATAAAAAAGTTTGGAGCCATAAGATATAAGTCTGAATGCCAAGTTGAGGAAGTCAGTATTAATTTCATAGGCAATAGTGACTTCACAAGAGGCATGACCTGAGTAGTTTGGTGATGTTCTAAAGAACATTCTAGTGGCAGTAGCTGAGAGTAGGTAAATGGAGCTCATGGAGACTAGGGGTGAAGGCCTGACCTAGGACCATGGCAGTCAAGATGGAAAGGAGATAATTGATTTAGGAGATATTTAGGGGGCAGAATCAAGAGAATTTAGTGACTTATTAGATATGGTGACTGAGTAAAAGAAAGGATGACTCTTTTTAGGAGTCTGGCTGGCTGGTAATGCCATTAAGTGATATGTTGAATTCTTCTGCCTTCAGGAAATGTAAAAAAGCAGTATAGCATCACCTGTATATCAGTCTTTTGATATGTGAAGACTATTATTCTGTTGACAGGCACATTTCTTTTCTCAAGGGATACTTCCTTTCACTTTTCCTCATAGATCCTATTTCCAACTGTTGTAATAACTTTCCTTTGCTCTCCTTTGGACATACTCAAATTTCCGGCACTCTTAGGATAAGACACAGGCAGACTGGTGAAGGTGGAGTGAAGAGAAAGATTGAGGAAGAGAGAAAGTGTGTGGTGGAATAGTGAGGCTATGGTATAAGGATATAAGGACCTGAATTCTGACCTTTAACTTAGTGCAGACAATGAGGCAAAAGACCTGTGGTTATTCTTACCCCATCAGTGCTGTGTTTCTTATGTCAGAGTCTTGTCCATTTTGGTAAGGAATCAGAGGAAAATAAAGTGGTAACAGAGCCTTTAGGGTTAAGACAAGGAACTAAGAGCCCTGGGGCCTAACTCCAGCTCAGCCTCAGGTCATCTGAGGGGCCTCAGGAAAACCTTTTCCATTCCAAGTACTCCCCTCTGCTAAAGATGACATTCTGTTAGGCTGAACTATATGAAATTGCCAGTACTCGCCTAGTTTTGACTAGCACAAACATCAGTATTACATGGTTCAACTTAGTATTTTCATCTATTGTAATCATGTGCCTGCTTACCTTACCACTTTGACACAGTATGTATGAATGTGCAGTCAGACATATATACAAGGAACACACACACCACTGTTAAATTGGCAGATCCTTTATGATTGAAACAATTCTAGATTTTTGAAAAAAATTCGTATTTGTAGTGTTTGCCCATTTCCATAGAGGAAATTACTTTCATCATGGCCAATTTCATCTACCAATGTGATGTCTTCCCTCGTAGCTCAGTCGGTAAAGAATCTGCCTGCAATGCAGGAGACCCAGGTTTGATTCCTGGGTTGGGAAGATTCCCTAGAGAAGAAAATGGCAATCCCCTCCAGTATTCTTGCCTGGAGAATGCCATGGACAGAGGAGCCTGGCAGGCTACAGTCCATGGGGTTGCAAGAGTTGGACACGACTTAGCAACTAAACCACCACCACAATGTGATGTCACTGAATGTGGAGTTGAGAAGAGATGTGCATACATAATTGGTTCTTAAGAGTTGATACAAGTTGGTTGTAACATACCACCACTTATCTCTACATCCCTTTATAACATTTAGTAAAGGATCTCAGTATGAGGGCAGTAATGATCAATTTGAACATGAAGCTTCCTCCTGAAGAATCCAAATTGCACAGAAAATGCCAGTAATAATGACAACCATTTTGGCACTTTGCTTTACAGTTTTCCAAATAATTTGCATATCTATTTTAGGAGGAAGGCAGGAGGGAGATAGGATAGCAATTCATAGTCTTACCCGATTGAATGAGGAAGTTGGAGATAAACTGAGATTGAGAGGTTGGGAGCATTAAGAGAGTGAATTCCTTTAGTTGCGGCAATTAAAAAAAATACATCCCACACATACACATCAAAAATAAAACTCTTAAGTCACTGTATCCAATGACTGGATAATTCATGTACTTCAACCTAATAGAATGTCATTTTTAGCAGAAGGGATCTGGCTACTGGTAGGTACTGGCCCTTTTCACAGGGCCCTGACTTTGTGAGAAAAATGAACTCATAGAGGGCAGACAACCAGTACCAAAGCATTTGAATACTACTACCATTTTGCATTTCTGTAGCCTTTTACAACTTTTTAAAAAGTACCTTCACATTTAGTATCTACTGCATTCCCGGGTGGCCCTAGTGGTAAAGAACCAACCTGCCAATGCAGGAGACATAGAAGAGGCTAGTTCAATCCCTGGGTAGGGAAGATCCCCTGGAGAAGGGCATGGCAACCCACTCCAGTATTCTTGCCTGGAGAATCCCCATGGACAGAGGAGCCTGGTGGGCTACACTTCATAGGGTCGCAAAGAGCCAGACATGACTGAAGCGACTTAGCACGCACGCATTTTCCAGTAGGAAAAATGAAGGTAGTCTCTGCTGAAGCACAGGATTGGTGGGAGAGAGAGCCTGAGTAGGCATTAATGACCCCATTTATCAGGGGAGAAAACATGCTCAGGGTTGGTGACAGACCTAGTCAGAAACTCAAGGACTTGCCTGTTACACACTCTGGTTGCTCTCTGCACAGGCCTGTCCCAAGCCATTTCTTTCAACTTCCAGGTGAGTAGGGTTCATCAGACTGGCATACCTCTAAGTCCAGCCCCAGAGGTGGCATTATAAATATCCTACAAATACTTGGCTTTAAGGTCTGAAAGCAGCCCTCAAGGGAGGGACCCTGAGGAAAGCATTTTGGTTAGTCCTTTATTTGCAACCTGCTGACAGCTCTGGCTTTTCTGGGATGCTTAAGTCTAGCCACCAACAGGCACTCACAAAACTCAGTGAGGGAAATATGAGGGGCCCATACTCATATTTCTTGAGCAGCTTAGGTCTTCACAGAGGGTGACCAGGTTGACTAGATTCTCAACCACTATAGGGTCCACACCTACCAAGGATCCAAATTGAGGTTGTCTATGTGCCAATGGTACAGGCCACAGTGACAACTGAGATTGACCATCATCTGGGTAGGGCCCACATGGGCCAGGCACTGGATAGAGAAGCTTTATACACTTCATTGCTAATTCCCACAAGGTACAGATTATCTCTTCCATTTTATAGATGAAGATGTTAAGACTTAGAGAAGGTCTCACTTATCCAAGCTCACATAAGTAGGTCGTGGAACCAAAAAGAGAATCAAGGTCTGTTTGATTGAAAACTCATACCACTTAGACTCTTGCAGGTGTTCAGGAGTAATAAAAAAGGACCTAGGTGAATTTGTCTAAAGAGTCTTATTCTGAGACCCACACTTGAAGAGGGCCACTAACAGTGGAGTGAATTCAGCATGGATTGAGAATGCTGGGGAAGGGACTTAGACCAAGGACATATGAGGAAAGACTGGAAGGATGTAGCACTGTTCAGCTTGGAAAAGAGACAATGCCAGATAACAAGAATCAGACCATGTCATTCTCTGCTCCCCTCTAACTCAGGACAGGAGTCAGTCTTTTCAACAGTCTTCTCATCTCCCTCTCTCTAGCATTACCTCTGTGACCTCATCCCTTCACTCATTCCACTTCAGGTACATTGGACTCCTGGTTGTTCCTGGTATTTATTATCTTCTCTTACCTTGAGGTTTCAGTTCTTCTCTCAAATGTGACCTGCACAGTGAGTCTTCTCTTGACCACTCTATTTTAAATTGGAACCTCCTGTCTTTCCTTTATTTCCCTCCATTGTACCTATCACCATCTGACATATGATAACTTTATTTTGCTTCATTATCTGCCCACCTGCAGAAAAAAGTAAGTCCCATAAGTGGGGGTGGGGGAGGGATTTGTTTTTATCTTACTTGTTCACTGCTTGACCCTCAGCACCTAGAATAGATACTTAACATTTGTTGAACCAAAGAATACTATCTCTGCCTTCAGATCTGAAAGGACTGTTATGGGGCAAAGAGAGTAGATAGCAAATAGGATCTGTGTGACTCCCAGGGACTAAGCTAGACCTATTCCAATTCAATGTAAGTAGGGACATCTTAGGCATTAAAATTGCCCCAGGAATCTATGCCAGTGGAGGTGAGCAGGAGCAAGACAGATGATATAGGAAGAATTTAAGCATCAAAAAGGAAAGGGTGAGGAAAGGACCACAGTCTGAGATTCTGTGTTCTCCAATTCATTTAAGGATGAAGAATCTGAGGCTCTGAGATATGAAGTTTCCATCAGTTGCAGGTAGAACAGGGACTAAAATCTTGCTGTCCTAAATTGTAGGACAGTGAAATAATTATTTCCTTCAATAAAACAGTATTTTGTGGCAGGGTAATTTCTGGAAATATTCATGTTTATTTGTTTGCTGCCCCTCTATATCCCCACACCCCATACCCCCACTACATGGAGGCAACCAGGCCCTTAAAAGACCTCTTGCAAGATGGATTTCACAGTGTAGAAAGCCAAAGCAGGCTGACATCACTGACTCTATCACTCTTTTATAAAAGTATGAAGCCACCATTGATATATAATCATAAGGGACAAGGAAAAGCCCTGAAAGAAAAAAAAAATGAAGAGGGATCCCTCCCACTGCCAGCCCCACCTGGGAATGGAGAGCTCCTGAGTCTGGGACAGTAGGGAAGCACAAAAACTGCTTAGGGCAGTGCCTCAAAGATGGGGAGGAGATTGTTTTAAGGTACCCAGAGGGAGGCAGGACCTAGGACCTTGGGGCTCTCAGCTTCTCTTCCATCACTGTGGGCATGGAAAATGAGGATATCAGTGGTGACTGGAATAGATTAGAGATTAGTTGCCCTTAACTTCTGGGTAATACAAGTACCCCTTGGATTCCAGTGCCAAACTTAAGTGGGTCCCCAGTCATGAAAAACATGGAATTTTCTGCTTCTCTGCTTGAATGGGAGTTTTGGAGTCAGAATTCAGTTACTTTAAATAAATCAAACAAGGACTATTTTCTTGTCCACCCACATCTGAGTTTGTGGATGGACACGGATGTCCATTCCATTTTCTGCCTCTTGAAGGACATACATATTAATTTTAATCACAGAATTTGTGGACAGACAGAGCATCTACTTCCTGTTGGCACTGGGTTCTACATAGGAGCCCATTGGAAATCTCATAAGGTTCTTCATGGGCTGAGAGAAAATATGTTCAGGCATCCAGAGGGAGGAAGTGAAAAAGCAGGAGAGAAACTGAAGGAGCAGAGGAGAGTAGCCTTCAAGAGCCCATCAGACAGCAATCATTCTTCCAGAAAATGAGACTGTTTCTCACCGTGACTGTTAAGTGATTTGCAATTAACTCTTCAAGAGGAAATGCTCCAATTGATGGTGAAGATCTGAGTGGCCAGGCACCAGCTCTCCAAGCTCATACCTATTGATTCACTCTGCTAGTCATTTTTTCCCCCAGGCTGCTTATTAGCAGGTTTAAGTGGGAGAAGGGATAGGCCCACCTGGCTGGGAACAATTCCCAGAGATCCAAGGCTAGAGGTGGGAATGGGGGAAAGTAGTTGCTCCCTGGGCTCACAAGGGCCTTTGACCTGGGCTTGGAGCTGGGAAGCTTGGCTGGGCTCAGTGGGATAAAGAGGCAGCCAGAGGTCCAATTTAGCTTTAGGATGTTCTGACTTTGGGCCTGCTGCTGAGATTCAACCCCTAGTACCCCAATGTACATCGAAACAGCAGCTTCACTACAAGTGCAACAGAAAAAGCAGGAGATTTGAAGTCTAATGACCTGGTTGTGTGAATTTTGGCAAGGGTCTTAACCTTTCTGAGGCTCTGTTTTCTTATCTGAAAATGCAGATACAATAATGTCAACCTCATACAGTTAAGGTAAACATTACACAAGATAATGCAGTTAAAGTATCTAGTGCCTGGCACATATCAATTATATTATTTATTTTGTGCTTGGAAAATTATTAGTAGTATTCTCTTACACATATTTCACCCCAGCCTGCCCATCCTCTTACCCATCCTGACTTGTAATCAATTTTCTAGATCACCATGAGCAAGTCATTTCACTTCTCACTGCCTCCATGTCCTCATCTGTAAAGTTGGGATAAAGTCATCCATTCTGCCCAACTACTTCAGTGGCCTTTTAGAAACTAATGGAGACAGAAGGAAGTTGCAGACTAGAAAGTGCTACCTCAGGCCACTTGTTCCTATTGGCTAGGTCTGGCCCCCAAAATTCATACAAGCCATAGTCTAGGAATTATCTAGAGAGAAGAGGAACACAGTCACTGGGGTCCAGAGTCCAGTCAAGGTAGAGGCAGTACAGAGCTAGCAGCTTGCCTACAGCATCCTCCAAAAGACTTGCACAAATGTCTCGTCTATCAGATTTCCATCTGCTCTAAACAGAAATGAGGAACAAAGGGCCATTCACTACGCACAACCCCAGAGTCCAAGCAGACCAGAGAATAGCACTACAGCTGACCAAGGCAGTTTTCTTGATGATCTAAGAAAGGTCTTTAGAGATTTCCTCCACCAATGGCTCTCTCCAGTATTGCTAAGGACTCCCCAGGGGGTCACAGCAAAGGCAGCCATTAGTTACTGTAGAACAGAAAGAGGTCTAATACATCAGTCACGGTGGGAACCACAATAGAACTCCCCCCAAGTCCAACTGAATTAAATAGCTGGGGCGTGCTGGACTTAGGTAGTTGACAAAATTCCATAGGTCACTTGGGGGTAGCCCTATCTTCGTGTCTTACATATGGAAACTAGTCTAGTCAAATCTATGCCCATGTGCTGTGTGTGTGTGCTTAGTCACTCAGTCATGTTCAACTCTTTGCAACACTTTGGACTGTAGCCCTCCAGATTCCTCTGTCCATGGGGATTCTCCAGGCAAGAACACTGGAGTGGGTTACCATTTCCTCCCTCAGGAGATCTTTCCGACCCAGGGATTGAACTCTCATCTCTTGCATTGCAGGAAGATTCTTTACCTGCTGAGCCATCAGGGAAATCTAATGTATGTCCATGCCACCCATATATTATTATTGGGGAAACTGAGACTCACAAGGAGAAGGGATTTGCTCAAGTCCTCACTGATTAATGAGGGGCAAAAATTACAGCAGAAATCTAAGCCTCCCTGACCCCCATGAATTTCCCATGGATGTAATAAGGCCTTTCCAGGTGTTGTCCCAAACGTCCCCTGAGCAACAATGCTTCCTTTCATGAGAGCCCAGGACAGAATTTCATTTCTACACATCATTATCAACTTCCCTCCCAGAATGTTCCTTTTTCTCTCTTGCTAATTTGTGTCTATTTTGGCTTTGCTTGACTCATGAAGTCCTGGGGGCCAATAAGCATCTTAGTCTGAAAAGGGGCCCCAAGGAGCCTAGGAGCACTATCCACAGCAAATTCAAGCAGCTATTTCAGTCCTCCTGGCTTGGACATGGCAATTGGGCAGAACTCAAGGGAGCCCACCAACAGATGCCAGACACCCTTGCTCACCAGGGACGAATGGTAAGAGTTTGGATTAGAGAAATCGGAGCCATTAACACAGTCACCTTCTCCTAGTTGATGACACAGGTAATAGAAAGGGGGAAAGTGATTAGGGCTTAGGCTAGAAAAGGCCTGGAAATCAGGATATGACCCAGGTGACGAAGTTGTTGCTGTGGTACACCTCTGGTGCTAACAGATGAGATGACTTGCAATAGGGCAGAAGCCACATGCTCCTCACTCAGCCGCACAATTGAATAGCTGGGGGAGCCTGGCCAGCATCTCTGCCCATAGGCCTGAGCATCTCTTGGGCAGCCTGGCCAGCAGCTCTGCCCATAGGCTTGAGTAAAGGATGCTATTCTTTTCAGGTTGGCCTGAGAGTCTTACCATTAAACATATCCTTTTGCTGGAGCCATGGATAAGAGGTTCACACCTCTGCCTCCCGGTTGGTGGAGAGGCTAACACATTTACATGAATAGAAGTTAATTTCAGAAGCCAGCTCCCTGGCAGGTTTCAGGGCATGGGCAATATGATGGAGAGTACTACATCATCAGATTGAGATGCGGGGCATGGTTTGGATGAACTGAAGTTAAAGTTTCCTTTACTTTCAGCTCTGTTTTCTTTCCCCCTTGCCAGCTGACCAGCCCACATCCCTTTGCTTTCTTCATTTCCCTTCAAGGGCAAACCCAGCAACCATGGGTCACAGGCATACTGATGTGGAACAAACCACAAGAATGCGCTTTAGTGACCGGGGGTCCCTCTTGAACCCAGTTTATTAACATTCAGTAAAAGAAATATTTGTTATTACAAACAGGCAGTGCATCAAGATATCCAGACATCAATGAGAACTAGGATTGGAGAGGTCACAATCCAGGCAATTCCATGATGTCTCAGGGATAGGGAAGGGGAAGCTAGGGCACATCCAGGGGCCATGCTTCCCATTTTTCACTGGGAGAGAAAGAACTCTTACACCTGGGTAAGAATGTACTGCAGTTTCCAACTTCTTTCCTTTGTCCCCCAGCCATTTTATTTAACATGACCTAAGTATACATTCCTGATCCCCCCCCACCGTCCACCACCCCACTCCACCCCACCCCACCCCGCCCCACCCCCATATACATCAGGGAAAATAAGCACCAATAGTAACAAGAATAATAATTAAAGCCCCGCCTCTCAGTAGGTCCAGTCCTCACACACACATATGCCATGTGAATTTTCTTCTTTGGAGTGACTATATAATGGAAAAGTAGGTAATCAGGCCAGCAAGCCATCACCCTAATAGTCACTGTTCCCCCAAAGTTCCATCCATGTGTGAGCTGGAGCACAGCAGGGGAGTGGGAATGGTGGTAGAGGAAGAGATTCCCCCAAAGCAGCAAGAGGGGTTAAGGAATTCCCCAACGTCTCTTCTGGGTGAATGTCACAATCAACTGAGCTCCTTGGAAAGTCCCATGTAAGGGTTTCCTCAATGAGATGGCCAATTCCTGATGGTTCAAGCATCACTTTCATTTGTCTCCCCCAGCTTCTTGGGGAAATGGGGAATAGTTGAGAAATCTCCTACCCTCCTTACTGGGTGGAGAATACCACCAAAATGCTCTTTGGAGAAACCCAACATGACAAATAGCAAAACATGGGCATTCTAGTTTCAAAACTAGAGCAGAAAACATAAAGAGGAAAGAGAGAGACACAGACATGAGTACTTCTAGAAGATCTACACACAGGGAATGGTGAGTCTGAAAGAAAAAAATAAAACCATAAAAAGACATGCTATCTACCAGGTTCCACATGCCTGAGTCACCTGGCATTTGTCTTAATACCTGGGCATCTTATGCTGTCCCTATCATGGAGGGAGGGGATGGACAGTGCGATACATCAGGGATGGGGAGAGGGGAAAGAGCGAGGGTCTTGGGCAATTGAGATGCCAGCCCTCTGCACAAGCAGCAGCAATTTTTGTGTCATCTTCGTTTTGTCTAAAACTGTAAACAGCACCGCTTAAAAATAAAATATATCAGAAAAGAACAATTGATACATTGTTTTCCATGAATATAAAATGCAAACAATACAAAAATAGATAATTGAATTTTGATATATATATATATATATATTAAAAACAACTTGGATGCAACATACACATGGGTAAACTTGAAGTCTCCCTGCTAAACCCCGACTCCCTCTAGCAATTGGGCCTGAGGGCCAAGGGCAGGTGGGGTGGTAGCACTGGCAAGGGGAGGAAAGTCACTGGCAGCAGGATGAGGGCAATGCACCCTGGGTGTGGGAAGTTACTTCCCTCCTTGGTACAGTATTGAGGGAGAAAAGACTGGTGTTGAACAAAGCCTCTGGCCCAGAAGGCTCGTGGACTGTTGCCTAAGTTGAGTCCGGATGATTGGGGCAGGACCTAAAAGAGCCCCAAGGCAGGGCTTCCTTGAAGGTGTTAAAACAAAGAAACTGACAGCCCTGGGAGCGATGTTCTAGGTGGTCTTCTCTATCCAGTCATTGGTCCCCTAAGGATCAGTCTCATTTGGGAATTCTCAGGATCAGAGCTATCTGACACTATATATAACCCTGCTTGCTGGATAGCAAGGTAAGAGCAGTCACCTTCTCCCAAGTCGTACCTTCTTGTGAAGTCACATCCAAAAACATTGACTTTGCAATGCTGAAATGGTGTTTATTTGTGAACTTAACATCTACACATTTAATAGCCTGGGATATATTTGGTGTTAGCCAAGCAAACACTGGTGTATGTTTGGGGAGGGGCCTAGAGCTTGGCTGGCTCTCCCAGTGTCACCCTGTGCTGTCACACAAAGTCTCCAGCTGGTCCTCCTTCCTCTTCTAGGCCACAGCTGGGATTCAGAAATGAACTGCTTGGATCTAGAGTATACTCAAAGGAGCCTGCTTCTGCAGTCATACACCCTGACTGCCTTATTTCTGGTGGTGAAGATCCTGTCTCTGGGCTGGCTGGCCAAGAAAGTGAAAGGACTTGCAGACAGCAGTGTTCAAACCATGAGCTGATGCTCAGTCCTAAAACTTACTGCGATATGAGACTTTCCAGAGCCCAGCAATGTGTGTCAGGGTTATGACTGCCCCCTTCAGAGGTGGCACCTCTTGCTGCCCTTGTGCTACAGAAGGCAGCTCTCAGCCCTTGGCCAAAGGTTGACCACCTACTTTTTCTCTTCTCAGACAGACTGGTGATCCAGCAGGCTCTGGTGGTTGGTGATGGCTCTACTACCTGCTGTGGCTGGCACAGTCTACATACAAACAGGAGCTTGAGCTGCCCTGAAGGACAAGCAGAGACAGAAGAGGCAAGTGGTGAGCGTTCCCCTGTTGTAAAGGCATTTGGTGAGTGTCTCCTTCCTGCCAAACAGCCAGGCCAATTTTAGTCCCACCCTCCCAGGGCAACTTTGGTGAGAAGCCAGAATTGGGGCACTTCTCTCTTAATGCTTTGCTAGGGTTGAGGAGGGCCTTTCTCACCTTCTTTGATTCTCCAGCTTCATGATTGACAGATTTCTTCATAATGCAGACAAAGTCAGCCTGGAGAGCTGGTCTGCGTCCCTTGAATGTTGGTGTTGGTGCCATGCAAATTCATGTGGTGCTTCCAGGGGTACAGCTTGTACCATCCAGGTTTACTTTTTGTGGGGAGGGGCACTGGGCCAACCCCAATCCAAAAAATGGTGACAAAGACCAGCACAGACACATCCCGTGGCCAAGGGGCAGTTTTCCCACAAAGTCATCTTGACTTGGGGTGGCAGGCAACAGCATCTCTTCTGGAATAGCAAGAGCCCTGTTTACCTTTTAATAGGCATGGAGATGGGTGGAGGATGGGGACAGGATCAAGGGAGCAAGGATCATAATTTGGGTCAACATATATAGGTAAAAAGTTTCATATATCATTTCCAATGGTGAAATTTAAAAGGACCCCTCCGTATTGGTGATTAATGAGAGATAGAGCCTGGCAAGATTAGCCTGTTGCAATGTCTTCCTGACAGCAACTCTTCCTCACCAATATTTCCAAGCTAGTTTAACATGAAAACTGTGTGAATGCAGAAATAAGGGTGCCATTCTTTCCATAAAAGGCTGCAATTACCACATAAATCGGAGTCCTTCAGCTTGGCAGAGCAAGGGCAGATCACAGTCTTTCCTTTCAAGACGCCCAGTCCTATGATGATACTAAGAACTTGGCTAATTGGAAAATGAAGGCTCTTTAGAAAAACTGGAACAGCAACCTAAATACCCTTGGTGTCCTGTCTCTTGGGAATTCATACCCTTGGGAATGAAGCCACTTTAAAGCATCCAGTGAAAGGGTGGGCAAAGCTTAAGGAACTTTTTGTCTTTGGGGGAAAGCAATTTTCCCTTTTAAGAAGCTGAGTTGACATGAGCTCTGCAATGTATGAAATCCTCTCTCCTGATGAAAAGAATGAATGAATCTCCTTTTCCTATCCTTCTCCTGCAACCTGTAAAAATCCCATCCCCTACAGCCGAGCCTAGTTTAGGCCACTTCTCTTTCCGTATCTCAATTAAAAGAATGTGTTCCTTGTAATGAGATAACGAAAATTTCCTTTGGAGAAAAAATAACCAAAATTCAAAAGCATCTGCAATTCAGGCTGTTACAAGCTTAAAGAAACAAAGAAGGAAAAAAAAAAAAAACTATCATTCTGGAGCTCAAGACTTATGGTAGTGTCTACAATATAGCCCTATTTTGTCTTGTTTGCAACTAGATGAATTTGGTCATTACATTAAGGAAATTAGCATTTTTGTCTTCAACCCAAGCTATAGCAGGCCAGGTTAAAAGACCCTCACTGGTTATGATGCCTAAGTCCATAGGAACAGGCAGTGAGACACATACTACTTGATCCTCTCTGAGGACAGCAAGCTGGGGCTACTAGATTATACATCTGATGTGATGGTGGCAGCTATGCCAAGACCAAAGGAAGTGGGAGTGGGGAGGATCTGTACCATAATTTCACACTGCTAATAGCAAACAAGCTAACAAGCTCCTTTCCCCAAGTGGGAGGCAGTGTAGACCTGGCTGCTCATCTACTGGATGGAGAAATGGCAGAGGTGCTAAGGGTTCAGACTGTGTCAAGGATGCATGATATATTTTATATATATATATATATATATATATATATATATATATATATATATATATAATCACTACCTTGGCAATTGGAATAGGCACAAAATTAGAGCATCTCAAACCCTGCATGGGTCACAAGGAAAAAACCCAAAAGCAAAAATTGGAGCACAGAAGCAGCAATCTCTCAGGGCAGATGTACTTGAGCTGAATGTGGCCACAGACGGCAGACAAAGGAAGTGGGAAAACAAAGGTGAAAGCTCATAGGAGCTTTCCTTGGCCAAAACGATTTTCAAGTTAAACAGCAACCCCCACCCCCACCCCTCTGCCCAACCCTTATCCCCATTCACATGCTCAGGCCCCATGCCCCTCACTCCAGAATTGATGATAACTACTCAGCTAGTTTTCCATTCATAGCAGTGGAGGAGCAGCTGGTGGGGAGAGAGGCACCTTGCTCAGCCTTCTCCTTTGACAGGTCAAGGCTGGGAGCCCCATAGTGAATGGGCTGAGGCTCTGGGGGCTCAGGCCGGATCCTGGGCAGCTGAGGGATGCCATGAGTAATGCCCACAGGCTTGGCCTGGGGCACAGGGCTGGGGCTGAAGCCTCCAGAAATGGAGGAGCAACTGGGCTCATCAACAGGCAGCAGCACATCTTGAGGCCTGGCCCTCACACTTTGGGAGGCCTTTGGCTGGAGGTTATAACAAGGGCCCATGGGCAGGGGTAGGTGCGAAGGCCGAGCTAGCTGAGACTTGGATTCCCCAGGTGCCCTTGACTCTGGCCCTGATACTGACAGCAACATTGACATGGTGAGAGGAGATATGCAACAGACTGCCTGCCCATAGGGATGGCTAGAAGGCCCATCCAACTGGCTAGGACTTATCCAGGCATGGCCAGGTCCCACTGGGAGAGGACAGGGAGGCCAGGCAGGCCAGTCGTAGGATCCTGGAGGTTCAGTATAGAGAGACAGGGGACTGTCTCGGCCCCATTCGTCCTCCTCCTCTTCTTCATCTGAATCTTCTTGCTGGGCCTGAAGCTCATCAGACTCCATATAGCCTTGGGTCAGGTGAGAATTGGAGAGCTCCAGCTCCAGGGTCTCAGCAGTGTCAAGGGAGCGGCTCCTCCTGCTGAGGGCCATGGCAGCAGGTGGAGGACGAGGGTGCATGCCAGGTAGTCCCAAGTATCGAGGGAGACTGCTCACACCCCAGGGTAGGCCTTGGTAGAATCGGCTGCGGTAGTTGTTGAAGGCATGTTTCTGGTAGTAGCCCAGTTCAAAAGCTTCCAAAGAGGCTGCAAGGTCTTCATCATTGTGGAACTCAGGATTTTCTTCACACTTGCCTTCCCCATCCCGCTCCACATCAGCGATATCAAAGGTCACCATGGGAGGCAGCTCAGGAAGGTTTTGAGTGAAGGATGAATCAGAGTCAGAGCTGCAGGACATGCTGGAGAAGAGGTTCCCATTGCTGGTGAACTCCACAAGGGCCTGAGAGAAACTCACAGTAGCATTCCCTTCCTTCTCAACATCCTCTTCCTCTGGCTCCTCAGGGGGTGAATAAGTAGGGTAGGCCCTCCTGGGAGATCCTCCAAAATTTGCTTCTTGCATGTCTGGCTCAAACATAGCGTCACTCTGGAAGAGTTGCATCAGGCAAGTACTTTGATCTTTCTTGGAGCAGCTTCCCTCAAAACGCTTCTCCAAAGGACGGAAGTCCCTCCAGTCTGGCTCGCTGCTTGCAGTGGCAGGGAAAGCTGAGGTGGTTCCTCTGTGGGAAGTCTGAGAGGCCCCTGATGCCCCTTCCACCAGACCCATCACTGATGGGCCTAAAGGCCTCATTTGATACTCTATGATGGGCTTTTCCTGCCGCACCTGGGCCTCTCGGACTTGAGCCTCTCGAGCACGGACCTCTTGGCCACAGGTCTCCCTGGCATAGGCCTCTCGAGGTCGGGCCTCTCTGACATAAGCTTCCCGGGTGTGGGCCTCTCGAGCATGGGCCTCTCTGGTGTGAGCCTCTTGGGCACATGCCTCCCGGGCCTCTCGCTGCTCCCGCTGAAGCTCCCAATATAGCAACTGTTTCTGGATGGCCACTAGCCGTTCTTCCTCTGTCTCCATTGCCCCAGGTGGCCGAGGAGAAGAAAAGGGTTCAAAGTTCAAGAAGGGGTCAAACATCTCAGAGCTGTGACCATGGAGGTCATAAAGGCAGTCATCCCCAGGTGGGGAGTTCTCAAGACTATCATCTGGCTCATAGAACTCATAGAGGGCATCACCACTATAGCTGTCTCGGGGCAAGCAATCCCTACGGACAAGCCCCAGGGCCTCACCTGAATCATCCTCAAGTCCCGGTGTAGTAGAGTCATAATAACCCTCATCACTATTGGGGGCGGACTCTTGCTGATCACTCTGAGGAGTCAAAAGTTCTCCAGGGGCTGAGCCAGGATAAGACCTAACTGGTTCAAGAAGCATGTAGCCAAGATGGCCTGGGGATGCGGTGGGATGGTAGCCTGGATTTAGTATGGGCCTTGGGTACATCTGGGAACTTGCCCACAGATATTCTAAATCATCATCATCTTCCTCCTTGACTTCTCCCTCCTCTAATTCCACCTCCTCTTCCTCTTCTTCCTCATCATCATCATCAGGCAAGGCCATCTCTTCGCCTCCTCCTTGGTAAGTCACCAAGCAGGAACTTCGTTTGGTTCCATCTCGGTTGGCCCTCTGGCCTCCAGAGGCCATGCTATCTGTCATACTATCCATATCTTGTTCTGCTATTATGTCACCACAACCTGTCAGTGAGTCAAAACTCTTCAGGGATGTGACATCCCCAAAGAGGAGGCTCAGCTGATCCCCTAAAGGGCCACTGGGTGGATTTACCTCTTCTGCCACAAGCTTCTCCCCTGTTTCTGGACTATGGAGCTCCTCTGGGCCACTGGCTTCAGGGGCAGGTTTGGGCTGCAAGAGTGCTGAGGCAAAGGCCTCCAAGGTTTTTTCTGGATCTTTAAAGGCTGCTTTCTCAGTGGCTGCTGGAGAAGTCTCTGATGTTGAAGAAACTTTCGGCCCAGGGACATCTTGGGATTTGGCATTTTCCTTTCTTGGGGCTTGGAGGACCTCATCAGTGTGGGATGGAAGGGCTGAGCTCACATACTCATGAGGCCTGGCTCTGGCCCCTTCAGACTTCTTGGCTCCTGGATTGCTTTGCTCAGCCCCAGAGACCCTGCTCTTCCGGTGACGGCGGATACTACTGAAAAAACCTTTCAGGCCTTTTTTTGGCTTGGGCACAAAGTGAGCCTTCTCAGCTCCAGCTTTCTCTGTGGCTCTAGCCACAGACCTCTTGCATCTGGAGCCTGTCTCCAAAGACCCATGGACACTCTGAGAGTTGGGAAGTCGGGATGATGACTCAGGCAAAGGTAAGGAGAGACCGGTTCCTTCACTGACAATGTCTTCAGGGTCATGGACTACTTCACTCAGGTCATCGTGGGTCTTGCTCTTGCTAAGACCCTTCTTAGAGCTGCCTTTCCCGGAACCTTTGCTTCGTCCCCCTCCAAAGAAACTAGGCAGGGTACAGATGCCCTTCTTGCCACCAAAGAGTTTCATGGCAGTTTTCTTCAGCCTACCTGGACCAGATGAGGGTGGCTCTGATGCAGGCCTTTCTGTTGCCTCAGCTGCCTTGTTTTTGGCCCCTTTCTCTGTCCCTTGATCCTGGGTATCCATAGAGACTGTTGTTCCCTTGGCCTGAGCAGCTTCATCCTTTCGGGTCTCCATGATGGTGGGGAAAACTCAGGTGTATTCAGCTAAAAAATGCAGCCTTCTGGCTTCTCGGCACTGTTATAGCATCATCAGTCAGGAAGCATCACAGCTGGGGCTGAAGATAAGAGAGACAAAGAGAGACAGTACTGGTGAGCAAGCATCCAGGCTGGGTTTGTTTTCACAGGTGTCTGTGGTTTCAGGTTTGAATTGAACCACAAAGAAAGAAAATATAGGGAAAATCTTAATGCACTCCATATGCTTGGTTGTTGGATCAGCCCCCTCTAGGCCGCAAAGTAGCAAAACCATACACTGAACAACAGGGAGCCATGACCCCTACCCCACTTGCTGGGTCTACTCACTTCAGGTCACCTTAAGTTCAGGGGAGCACACTGGGCAGGGGGAATTGCAGATATGAAAAAGGCCCAGGTGCTATTGGCCACAGGAGGGATTATCAAGGGGTGGTGGTGTAGGAAGGTGGAAGGGAAGTCAGCTCTGATTACAGAGAAGTTTTGAAAAGCAGCTGGCAAAAACAGCTCATTAAGTATTCACTGGGATCTGTAAGAACCAGGCCTCAATTTCACATTAGCCAGGGCTCTCACTGACATTGTGCCTGGAACTGGGTAGAAAAGTAGACCTGAAGTTTCACTTTCTTCCTTCAGGCTACCTAAATTGCCTGTAGGACCATGCTCAGACCTTCAAAAGCCCAGAATAGGAGCCTTGCCGACCCACATTCCAGAGCTGCAATCCAGAATCAGCTAATATGGCATGGTAGCCTCTGGGCAAGGCACTCTCTGAGATTCAGTATCCTCTGTCCAAGAGGCCTAGAAATACCTCCCTCTCATAGTGGTTATGTGAGGGATAGGTCTAACCTAGACTCTATAGTGACTGTTCTGCTGGTAACAGATTTTAATGTGGTCCACAGGGGCTTCCCTGATGGCTCAGATGGTAAAGGATCTGCCTGCAATGCAGGAGACCGGAGTTCATATCCCTGGGTTGGGAAAATCCCCTAGAGAAGGGAATGACTACCCACTCTAGTATTCTATTCTTGCCTGGAGAATTCCATGGACAGAGGAGCCTGGCAGGCTACAGTCCATGGGGTCGCAAAGAGTCAGACACCACTCAGCAATTAACACTTTCGCTTTCTGTAACTGAAACCACCATGAGAACCATGAGACAGACTGTTTCTTCTCTGCTCCTTTCATTATTTTGACCCCCATCTAACTTCCTATCTAGAAAGGAAACTCCTTGAAGGCACAACTCCACACAACTCATGTCCCTGGTCAGTTAGGCTCTGAACAGCTATTTCAATAAACAAACCTGATGCAAGACACACCCTTCTGGTCTAGGCTCCCAGTCCTCGATATAGCCAAATGTCACAGAGATAGAAAAAAAAAGAAGGGCTAGCCAACATATCCCCTATCCCAACACATCCCCCTCCCCACCCCCATCGTCTGATGTATACACTCCAGTGACTATAGCTGATTAACAGCTGGATCAGTGACCAGCCTGCTAAAGCCCAGTGACCCCTTCCTGGAAAGTCCCTCACCACTGTCCTCTCTTTGCAGGGCAGCCACCAGCACCTAAGGAACTTGGGTAGGGAAGGGAGACAGAATAGCTGCTGGGAGCCAGAGAGACAGAGAGAAGGAGAGGTAAGCAACACTGTCGTCCTAAGAGTAGCTGGCCAGCACATCAGCCTTGTGATTGGTTGCCACGGTAAAAACACTCTCACACCCCAATGTTCATCGCAGCACTGTTTATAATAGCCAGGACATGGAAGCAACCTAGATGCCCATCAGCAGATGAATGGATAAGGAAGCTGTGGTACATATACACCATGGAATATTACTCAGCCGTTAAAAAGAATTCATTTGAATCAGTTCTAATGAGATGGATGAAACTGGAGCCCATTATACAGAGTGAAGTAAGTCAGAAAGATAAAGAACATTACAGTATACTAACACATATATACGGAATTTAGATAGATGGTGGCGATAACCCTATATGCAAAACAGAAAAAGAGACACAGAAATACAGAACAGACTTTTGAACTCTGGGGGAGAACGTGAGGGTGGGATGTTTTGAAAGAACAGCATGTATATTATCTATGGTGAAACGGACCACCAGCCCAGGTGGGATACATGAGTCAGGTGCTCGGGCCTGGTGCACTGGGAGGACCCTGAGGAGTCGGGTGGGGAGGGAGGTGGGAGGGGGGATCGGGATGGGGAATACATGTAACTATATGGCTGATTCATGTCAATGTATGACAAAACCCACTGAAATGTTGTAAAGTGATTGGCCTCCAACTAATAAAATAATATTAAAAAAAAAAAAAAAAAAAAAAAAAAAACACTCTCACATTCACCTACAGTGGGAAACTAAGAACTAGCACTCTGGGGGTGGAGAGAGCCTGGCAGCTACACTCTATCCTCTGACCACATTAGAGGAATCTTCCTGGAGTCCCTGATCTTGTCCTGCAAATAGTAATTTTGTGCCTTGTACCATGCTTGGCCTGACACTTGACTCATCAATGTGATCTAAGCTTCTAGCAGAAGCACTCTGCAGAACTTAATATTCAACTTGTAGCATGATAATGTTTGGTTACCCCCAAAATAAGAGAAAAAAATACCATCATCTGATCTCTTCTCTGCAGAAATCTGTATTGCAAATTGCTCAGGTTAGGTTTTTGTTTTTTGATTCTTTGTGACATAGTTTAACATGGCATTGTTCCAGCTCAGCCCTGCAACTGATAGGACCACAATAAACAGTGCTACCCCTCAAATACACAATGATACACACACACACACTCTGAGTCCTCTGCTGCAGGGTCAAAAGGGAATAGGGACCCTATCATCTATCTGAGTCCTTCACTTTCCAAAGCACAGATGTTTTACCTCAGCCCTGAAATTACTGACAATGTTGTCATTATGGTGTTGGGCACTGAGGAGATGGGGTGGCGATAAGTGGAGTTATTTGTGAAATTATATTCCCCTCTGTGGTATTAATGAAAGGAACCTCACTAGAACACTTGGTTAAATGATAATTATTAAGTTCAGTGCTGCCAGAAGGGTTCAAAACCCCAGTCCTTGCTTTTGGGAAGCTCCTAGGCTAACAGATAGAGAATCCTCTATATAACAGTCTGAAAGCACAATATGATGCAGACCTTAGAGAAGAGCCCTCCTTACTGGTTAAGCTGAGTGCGGAAATATTATTCTTCATACCTTATGATCATGTCCCAGGATAAACTTGAAAGGCAAAAAGATAATCCCTGGGCTCAGAAAAGAGAATGCCTTGAGAAGGAGGCATTCAATCTGGGCCTTTTTAGACAGGAGTGAGTGAAACTGTCAATTATCTAGAGGAAAGGATGGGCAAGACTAGTAAGTGTGGTTGGGCATCAAGGAAAACCAAAGGCTAAGTGAAAAACCTTGTAGTCTTACCCATCCTTATGACTTGAAGGCTTAATCATCCTATGGGTTTTGGAGCTGGAATTCCTGAAAACAGAAGAATTAGGCAAACTGAATCTCAAACAGGGCTGCTTTATAGAACCTTGATGCCTTGGCTACAGGGTAGTACCTTTGGGTTTTCTCTTGCCTTTGTTTCTTTGCTCTGTTGGAGTAGAGGCCAGTCCACAGCTCTCTACATTGTCCCCTTCTCTGTCATAGGGATCAGCAGTATGCTGTGGATAGAGCCATGGTCCACAGAGTTGGGTCCCAGATCATGCCAAGGCATCCATCTAAGCCTTGGCCACTTGTGAAATGGAGATCAAAATAGCTTCTCTATCTGTGGTCCACTGCAGTGATGTGAGGTTAGATGGGATAATGAACACCAAAAGCATTTTGTAAACTGTAAAGTGCAAAGCAAATGAGAAAGACTGGCATTCCTGTTATTTCAAGTCAGATCCCAGTTTCCTAGGAAGTAGTTGTTTGTTGTTGTTTAGTCACTAAGTCGAGACCATGTGTAAAAGGCCACTCATTTGAGAGAGCCATTCAACTACAGGAAGTTCAAGGAACCAGCTGCCTTGGCCCATGCTGAGGAAGAGCCAAGGGTTAAGGGATTTTAAAGACGTTTGTGGATTTATACAAAGTCCTCTGTTAAGGGCAATTTAAAAAGCCTTCTGTATATGTGGTGGGAGTGGGTGAACTAGGCAGGGTTGCATCCCTGGGAATCAAATTCTCTTCCCCCAGCTTCAGGTCCTCCTCCTAATTAGGCCCAGGGCCATCTTTGCTGGCAAAGGCCAGAGTTGAAATTATGCTGTCTCCTACCTCCCTGCTTTGTCCCTTCCAGAGCCAAGTACCCCACCCATAAAGTCTCTGCCCTGTGTCCCCCACAAGGCAGTAGGAAAGAAGCTGGCAGGAATCGCCTGTAGCTAGTGCCTCCTAAGCCCAGCTCCACCTAGCCATCTCACTCAGGCCTCTTTTTCATACTCCTTACTACCTCACCAGGTCCCAATGCTGTCCTTTCCCAGTGGGCTATGCTACCTTTGCTCGGGACCAGAGTTCAGGAGTGAGGTGGGGCAGAAGGCAAAGGGGACTGCAAAAGGAGAGGTTCTGCAGCTCCCTCAGGCTGAGGTTGGCTCTCTTCATAGTTTCTGCCAAGAAAGTAGTCCTGCTAAGTGCAGAGCCCCTCCACCCTAAGGTTTCTCAAACTGCATGCCTATCTAAGTTTCAGTTGGACTTGTGGGTGAGGGAATACTGTAAGGCTACCCTGTGATCCCTGGCAGGGGCCACTAGCGGCAGCTATTGCTAGCATGGCAGGAATTGGGCTGTGTCCATCCCTGCTCCAGAGAGGCCAGCCTCATTCTTAGACCAGTGGAAGGCTAAGTCAGAGCTACTTCCTCCTCCTCTCATCTCAAAATACAGCAAGAGACCAGTCACAGATTTTTTTTTCTTTCTTTCTTTTTTTTCAGTCACAAATTTGCCCCAGGAATCCATCTCAGTAACGGGAAAACAGCTGCAGTGAGTCTTGCACATTCTGCTCCCAGTCCTATTTCCTGGGGCTAGCTCAGCCAACTTAGAGAAGGCTGAGTTCAGGGAAGAAGTATGTGGATTTATGCAGTAGCTCCAGAGGCATGGCCTCAACCAGTCGTAGTTTCCCAGACCTTCTCCAAGAAGTTTTCCTGGGAGCAAGCCCACTCTGGGTGCATCCTGCGCTTGTACATGCAGTGGAAGGTGGTCTAAGGAAGGAGTAATAAGGACAGGAAGTCCAGCCACCCTCCCCCCACTTCCTGAGAGTCAGCCAATTCTGCACTGTAGTCAGCTCTCCCTACCTGGGGGGAAATCCAGCAAGTTCTTTTGGTTTCAACTGGAAAATGAGGTTATTAAGAGTGCCTACCTTTTAAAGCTATTTTAAGGAATTAAAATCTGATGTATATAAAGTAACAAATAAAATCCATTATATAACAGAGGCTCAAAAACATAGCAACTAGTTTTACATATATTTTATTCAAACTGCTGCTACTAAGTTGCTTCAGTCATGTCTGACTCTGAGCCAACCCAAAGACGGCAGCCCACCAGGCTTCCCCATCCCTGGGATTCTCCAGGCAAGAACACTGGAGTGGGTTGCCATTTCCTTCTCCAATGCATGAAAGTAAAAAGTAAAAGTGAAGTCACTCAGTTATGTCTGACTCTTAGCGACCCCATGGACTACAGCCTACCAGGCCTCTCTGTCCATGGGATTTTCCAGACAAGAATACTGGAGCAGGGTGCCACTGCCTTCTCGTTTTATTCAAACTATAGTTGGACAATTTCTAGCAGCAAAACTACCTCAATCAGGGTTGACTAAGGTGCTTCCCAGGCTCTAAGGGTATGTCACCAAACCTTCTTGGGCCTCAATTTCCACAAATGGTAAATGAAGGAGGTTTCATTTCTTCTCACAGGAGGCTTCAGTTGTTCTTTTAGTCAACTTTTGATTTCGGGGGTCCAAAATGGTTCCTCACATCAGCTACTGGTTAACAGCTCTGGTTTATCTGGGAATTTCCACTAACCAGGTTCTCTAGCCCAAACCAGAAAGGTCAACAATCCAAACTTAGCTAAAGTACCGATACAAAGGAAATTCAAATCAACAAATGTCCTTCATTCACTCCTGGTACTTGTTGTTTAATCACTAAGTCATTTGCTACTCTTCTGTGACCCCCATGGACTGTAGCCTGCCAGGCTCCTCTGCCCAGGGGATTCCCCAGGCAAGAAAACTGCAGTAGGTTCTCATTTCCTTCTTTAGGAGATCGTCCCAACCCAGGGATAGAACCCACATCTCCTGCATTGGCAGGCAGATTCTTTACCACTGAGCCACAAGGGAAGCACTCATGGTACTTACCAGCTTACAAAATGTTCCCCACTTCCTCACTCACCACCATTTCTCCTTCCCAGTGATCCATTAATCAGGCCTGGTTGCTGTTGCTGTTTAGTCACTAAGTCATGTCTCTTTTGCAACACTATGGACTGTACCCCACCAGGCTCCTCTGTCCATGCGATTTTCCTGGCATGAATACTGGAGTGGAGAATACATTCTTCTCAAATGCACGTGGAACATTCTCCAGGATATACCACATCCTGGTTCACAAATCAAGAATCAGTAAATTTAAGAAAACTGAAATATCAAGCATCTTTTCTGACCACAAGGCTGAGACTAGGTATCAATTACAGGAGAAAAAAAACTGTATAAAACACAAACACATGGAGATTGAACAATAAATTTCTAAATAACAAACAGGTTATTGAAGAAGTAAAAAGAGAAATCAAAAAGTTCCTAGAAAAACATGACAGTGAAACCATGATGACATAAAACCTATGGGATGCAGCAAAAGCAGTTCTAAGAGGGAAGTTTATACACAATCCTACCTCGAGAAACAAACAAACAAACAAAAACATCTAATAGACAACCTAACTTTACACCTAAAACAACTGGAAAAAGAAGAATAAAAGAAAAGACCCAAAGTTAGTAGAAGGAAAGAAATCGTAAACATCAAAGCATAAGTAAATGAGAAGGAAATGAAGGGACAATAGTAAAGATTAATAAACTAAAAGCAGGTTCTTTGAAGAGATAAATAAAATTGACAAACTTTTAGCCAGACTCATGAAGAAAAAAAGGGAGAAGAATCAAATCAACAAAATTAGAAATGAAAAAGGAGAGGTTACAATAGACAATGCAGAAATACAAAGCATTACAAAAGACTATTATGAACAACAATATGGCAATAAAATTGATAACCTGGAAGAAATGGACAGATTCTTAGAAAAGTTCAATCTTCCAAGACTGAACCAGGAAGAAATAGAAATAATGAACAACTCAATTATAAGCACTGAAGTTGAAGTTGTGATAAAAAATCTCCCAAAAAACAAAAGCCCAGGACCAGATGGCTTCACAGGAGAATTCTATCAAACATTTAGAGAAGACTCTACTACAAAGCCACAGTCATCAAGACAGTATGGTACTGGCACAAAGACAGAAATATAGATCAATGGAACAGAATAGAAAGCCCAGAGATAAATCCATGAACCTATGGACACCTTATCTTTGACAAAGGAGGCAAGGATATACAATGGAAAAAAGACAACCTCTTTAACAAGTGGTGCTGGGAAAACTGGGGAACCACTTGTAAAAGAATGAAACTAGAACACTTTCTAACACCATACACAAAAATAAACTCAAAATGGATTAAAGATCTAAGTGTAAGACCAGAAACCATAAAATTCCTAGAGGAAAACATAGCAAAACATTCTCTGACATAAATCACAGCAAGATCCCCTATGACCCATCTCCCAGAGTAATGGAAATAAAACCAAAAATAAACAAATGGGACCTATTTAAACTTAAAAGGTTTTGCACACTAAAGGAAACTATAAGCAAGGTGAAAAGACAGCTTTCAGAGTGGGAGGAAATAAAAGCAAACGAAACAACTGACAGAGAGTTAACCTTAAAAATATACAAACAGTGCATGCAGCTCAATAGCAGAAAAATAAACGAACCAATCAAAAAGTTCACCGAAGACCTAAACAGACATTTCTCCAAAGAAGACATAGAGGTGGCTAAGAAACGCATGAAAAAATGCTCAACATCACTCATTATCAGAGAAATGCAAAGCAAAACCACAATAAGGTACCATCTCACACCAGTCAGAATGGTTGCTGTCAAACAGTCTACAAACAATAAATGCTGGAGAAGGTGTGGAGAAAAGGGAATCCTCTTACACCTTTGGTGGGAATGCAAATTAGTATAGAAACTATGGAGAACAGTGTGGAGATTCCTTTAAAAACTGAAAATACAACTTCCATATGACCCAGCAATCTCACTGCTGGGCACACACACTGAGGAAATCAGAACTGAAAGAGACATGTGTACCCCAATGTTCACTGCAGCACTGTTTACAATACTAGGACGTATAAGCAAAATAGATGTCCATCGGCAGATGAATGTATAAGAAAGTTGTGGTACATATATACAATGGAATTATTACTCAGTTATTAAAAATAATGCATTTGAATCAGTTCTAATGAGGTGGATGAAACTGTAGCCTATTATACAGAGTGAAGTAAGTCAGGAAGAAAAACACCAATACAGTATATTAATGCATATATATGGAATATAGAAAGATGGTAATGATGACCCTATATGTGAGACAGCAAAAAATAAATAGATATAAAGTACAGACATTTGGACTCTGTGGGAGAAGGCAAGGATGGGATGATTTGAGAGACTAGCATTGAAACATGTATATTACCATATGTGAAATAGATCATCAGTCCAAGTTTGATGCATGAAACAGGGCACTCAAAGCCAGTGCACTGGAAGAACACAGAGGGATGGGATGGGGAGGAAGTGGGAGGAGAGTTTGGGATGAGGACACATGTACACCCGTGGCTGATTCATGTCAATGTATGGCAAAAACCAGCACAATACTGTAAAGTAATTAGCCTCCAATTAAAATAAATAAATTTAAAATAAAAGAAAAAAAATTGAAAGATAAAAACCATATGATAATCTGAATAGATACAAAGAAAGCCTTTGACAAAATTCAACACCCATTTATGATATAAAGTCTTCAAAAAATAGGCATAGAAGGACTCTACCTCAACATAATAAAGGCCATATAAACCTACAGCAAATATTACTCTCAATGGTGAAAAACTGAGAGCATTCCCTCTACGATGAGGAATAAGACAACAGTGCCCACTCTTGCCACTATTATTCAACACAGTTTTGGATGTCCTAGCTATGGCAATCAGAGAGGAAAATGAAATAAAAGGAATCCAGATTCGAAAAGAAGTAAAGCTCTCACTGTTTGCAGATACTATACTATATATAGAAAATCCCAAAGATACTATCAGAAACTTTATGGAACCAATCAGTGAATTTAGTAAAGTTGCAGGATACAAAATCAATACACAGAAATCCCTTGCATTCCTATACACTAACAATGAAAAATCAGAAACAGAAATTAAGGAAATGATCCTAGGAATAAATTTACCTAAAGAAACAAAACACCTGTATATAGAAAAGTATAAAACACTGATGAAAGAAATCAAAGATGACACAAATAGATGGAGAAATATACCATGTTCTTGGATTGGAAGAATCAATATAGTGAAAATGAGTATACTACCCAAAGTAATCTATAGATTCAACACAATCCCTATCAAACTACCAATGGTAGTTTTCACAGAACTAGAACAAAAATTGGCATGGAAACACAAAAGACCCTGAATAGTCAAAGCCATCTTGAGAAAGAATAATGGAACTGGAGGAATCAACCTTCCTGACTTCAGACTATATACTATAAAGCTATAGTCATAAAGACAGTAAGGTATGTGTGCTCAGTCACTCAACCATGTCCAAATCTTTGTGAACCCATGGGCTGTAGGCTTCTCTGTCCATGGGATTTCCAGGCAACGATGCTGGAAGATGGGTTGCCGTCTTCTCAACCCCAAGACAGTATGGTATTGGCACAAAAACAGAAATATAAACCAATGGGACAAGATCTAAAGCCCAGAGATAAACCCACACCTGTGAGCACTTTATCTTTGACAAAGGAGGCAAGAATATACAATGGGGCAAAGACAGTCTCTTCAATAAGTGCTGCTGGGAAAACTTGACAGCTATCTGTAAAAGAAGGAAATTATAACACTTCCTAACACCTTGCTGCTACTGCTGCTAGGTTGCCTCAGTCATGTCTGACTCTGTGTGACCCAATAGATGGCAGCCCACCAGGCTTCCCCATCCCTGGGACTCTCCAGGCAAGAACACTGGAGTGGGTTGCCATTTCCTTCTCCAATGCATGAAAGTGAAAAGTGAAAGTGAAGTCACTCAGTCGTGTCTGACTCTCAGCGACTCCATGGACTGCAGCCTACCAGGCCTCTCTGTCCATGGAATTTTCCAGGCAAGAGTACTGGAGTGGGTTGCCATTGCCTACTCTGTTCTAACACCATACACAAAGATAAATTCAAAATGGATTAAAGACCTAAATGTAAGACCAGAAACTATAAAACTCTTAGAAGAAAACATAGGCAAAATATTCTCTGATGTAAATTACAGCAAGATCCTCTATGACCCACCTCCCACTGTGGCTGCTGCTTTGTCACTTCAGTCCTGTCTGACTCTGTGTGACCCTAATGGACTGCAGCCCATCGCGCTCCTCTGTCCATGGGATTCTAGATTCTAGATTCTAGGCAAGAATACTAGAGTGGGTTGCCATGCACTCCTCCAGGGGATCTTCCCAACTCAGGGATCAAACCTGGGTCCCCTGCATTGCAGGCAGATTCTTTACCACTGAGCCACCAGGGAAGTCCCATGACCCACCTCCTAGAGTAATGGAAATAAAAACAAAAATAAACAAGTGGGGCCTAGTTAAACTTAAAAGGTTTTTGCACAGGAAAGGAAACTATAAACAAAGTGAAAAGACAACCCTCAGAATGGGAGAAAATAGCAAATGAAACAGCTGACAAAGAATTAATTTCCAAAATATACAAGCAGTTTATGCAGCTCAATACCAGAAAAACAAAAACAAAAAACGAGCAATCCAATCAAAAAGTGGGCAGAAGACCTAAAGAGACATTTGTCCAAAGAATACATAAAGATGACTAATAAAACACATGAAAAGATGGTCAAGATTGCTCATAATTAGAGAAATGCAAATCAAAACTACAATGAAATATCACCTCACACCAGTCAAAATGGCCATCATCAAAAAAATCTACAAACAATAAATTCTGGAGAGAGTGTGGAGAAAAGGGAACTCTTTTGCACTGTTGATGGAAATGTAAATTGATATAGCCACTATGGAAGACAGTATGGTGATTCCTTAAAAAGCTAGGAATAAAACTACCATATGACCCAACAATCCCAGTTCTGGGCATATACCCTGAGAAAACTATAATTGAAAAAGACACATGTACCCATGTTCACTGCAGCACTATTTATAGTAGCTAGGACATGGAAGCAACATAGATGTCCAACAGATGAGTGGATAAAGAAGAAGTGGTACATATATATACAATGGAATATTACTCAGCCATAAAAAGGAACATATTTGAGTCAGTGCAAAGGAGGTGGATGAACCTAGAATCTATTATACAGAGTGAATTAAACCAAAAAGAGAAAAACAAATATCATGTATTAACACACATATATGAAATCTAGAAAGATGGTACTGATGAACCTATTTGCATGACAGCAATGGAGATGCAGACATAGAGAACAGACTTATGGACACAGGGTGGTAGGAAGGAGAGGGTAGGACAAATGAATAAAGTAGCATGGAAATATACACACTAACATTTGTGAAATAGACAGCCAGTTGGAATCTTCTGTATGACTCAGGGAACTCAAACTGGGCTCTGTGACAACCTAGAGGGGTGGGATGAGGTGGGAGGGAGGCTCACGAGTGAAGGGACATAGTATACCTATGGCTGATCCATGTTGATGTAGGGCAGAAACCAATACAATAATTATCCTTAAATTATAAATTAATACATTAAAAAAAAAAAAGAATACTGGAGTGGGTTGCCATTTCCATGGGGGATGCTAACGCCTTGTCAGAGAGAAGGAAATTGTTTAGGCTTGGGAGAAGACTTGCCTAAGGTCACACAGTGGGATGGTGACAGAGCCACACCAACTTCCAGGCCTCTGAGTCCCAATTCTATGCCATTCTGCTGCACTGTGTTAGCCCCTAATCAAGGAAGAAGACTTAGAGTGAGGACTGTGCAGGTTCCCCTCACACCTATGAGAGCCATCCTCTTCCTCTCCTATCACACTCTTGTACCAAACCAGCTGAGCCTTCTCTTCAGAATTTCTGTCATCACTGGCTACCACTATTTTGGCCCCACCTAGCACATTCCAGAAAGCTTTCTGTGGCCATTATTCTTACCCAGAAACTGCACTATCACCACTCCCAAACCGTGGAACATGTTCCTCTACTCTTCTCCTTGGGCGATAAGTTTGAGGGGCTAAAACAAAGGTCCAGACAGAAACCTGACACTGGGGACAAACATGAAGGTAAAGACAAAATGAAAATAAAGAATTTGAGTTTAAGGAAAATGATCTACAAGATCTGGAATTTGAATTAACATTTCTAAAGTCCACAGCCAATGTCTACTCTCAAAACCATTTTTTTAGGACCTGACAGAAGGGCTGTCTAGCTTTGTACTCTTTGTCAGAGCTGTAAATGCTGCTGGTAGAGCCCCAATCAAGCTATCCCTGCAACCACTCCTCCCCTAATTTTCAGCCTTCCTGAGAGGCACCTCTTCTTAATGGGGCATCTCATCAACTCTAGATGCAGCATAGACCCCAAAATGAGCCCTCTAGCCCCTGTTCCTATTTCCTCAACACCAGCTCCTCAAATGAATTATCATATTCAGCCATGAGTAATTCATTCTGGCCAGCCTCAGCCTGTCTGTTCTTTTCTCTTGAATGCAGCCTCCTTCATCTTATACGGCAGTCACCACATCTAGCACAGAGCAGCAGCTCAAACAATGTTGGTTCAACTGAATTCTAATTCAGCTAGAGCTTATCAGCCCAGAATTAAAATGCCAGCTTCACTTCTTTCAGGCTGTGAGATTTGAGAAAGTGACCTAGAAGAGAAAATACTACCTACCATATGGAGTCACAGTAAGGATTAGAGATGATAAATATAAAAGATTGATTACTTGTTAGGTACCAAGCAGATGTTCAATAAAGGGCCCTTGTGATAGGGCCTCTTGCAGCTTCCTTCTCCACTCTAGTTCCTCAGATTTCCCCTCACTGTGATGAGGATGACAAAAGTCTCTTAACAACATTCCCTCTGGTCCCTCCTGCTGCAGCACTGAAACCCCACCCCCTTGCCTCCCCACTTCCATCTCATCCATCCTGCACACCCTTGCCAGATTCATTTTCTTACAACTCTGATTTCAGTGCATCACACCTTGACTTATCAAATTATTCTGCACTGCCTACAAGATAAGGCCAACTCCCTTTGCCTGACCTTCAAGACTTGCTCTCTGCATGTTGCTTGCAGGTTTCCTAGGCTCACTTCTCTGCCCCTTAGCCTCAGCCCCAAATATACAGGGCTTATCCAGTCTAGGAGGTATAGTCACTCAGACTCTGCCTCTACCTAGAATTGGGCTTACCTGGTGAAACTTCTTGATGCAGCAGCTTTCTCCTCAGGCTGCTGAGGCTGCCTCTCCAGCTTGCCTGGAATGGTGGGGGCTCTGGGAACTACCTAATTGCCACTCTCCTCTAAGGCTCCCAAACTCCCTTAGAAAGGGATGTATTCAAAGAAGGTGTCATGCCTGCATCATAAGGCTTCCATTATTTCAGTACTAACTCAGCAACGGTGAGATCAAAAACAGGCAACATACCTCCTTCCTCCTCTGTTCAGATGAAGAACAGGAGAGGAGCTAACTCCAGGGAAAGAGACATGATAAGGCAGTCAAGAAAGCCTGCAAGGAATAGCTGGATCAAGTGAACAATGGAGACTCCTGACTTTCCTAGGTATCCTCTATATGCACCATACCCAAAGTGAGAGACCTCAATAAAGAAACTGAGGTTTGGGAGGTGATCAGATCAGTGTGCTTAGAGGAAGAAGCATTAAATTGAGGGCCAGGAATTTTATGCTCTTATGTAACCTTTGGCAAACAAATCACTTCTCTGTTCTGGGCCTCGGTTTTCCCATTTAGAAATGGGAGACTGGACTGGGAACCTGCTTCCTCCAGGATGCATGAAGCTGGGGAAAGGACAGTCCTATGTTTAGTTTTCCAGTGGCTGCTGAGTCAGGAGTCATGTTGAGGAAATGTCATTTTGGGGGTTCTAGGCTTCATTGGGAGGCCTGGATGCCTACCTGGTTTGGCCCACTGTAGAACAGAGGTGAACTGCAGCCCAGCCTCACTCCATATGCCTCTCACTTCTACCCTCCCCGGCAAGCCCACCCAACATTCTACTTTTCTGAATGTGCTAGGCCTAGCCTATGAATATATGAAATGTACAGATTCTCGAGGGACCACAGCCGGCCAGACCCAGCCCTCTCTCTCTGAAGAAGAGCTGCAGCCCCCAGTTGAGGGGCACTATCTAGAGAAGAGGTGTTGGTATCTGCTTGGAAACCCAGCAGAGGAAAAAAAAAAAAAAAAAAACGAACTTGTAGATGAAAGCAATAAAGGCTCTGCAACAAGAAATGCAGATCAAAAGGTTGCAAAGCTCCCCATCCCCACCCTCTGCAGCACCATTATGCCTGCCTCTGCCTCCACCAAACTCCCTCAGGCCATTTTCTTCATTGTACTTATTATCCCCTAATCCCAAAAGGGAAGGTGCAGGGGAGCAATGCACCCTCACTCAGCTAGCACCTGCACTTCTGCAGTGGTTCTGGTTTCCCTGCCTGCCTTGCTAGCGACATGCACAGGTTTGAAAAATAAGACCAAGGAGAGAAGAAAGACTCTGATTATTTAATTCAGAGAAGTTGAAGGTGGAAGAGATGGTTTAATGCCCATGAAATCTCCATGAATTGTTAAGCAGTAGAGCTATGGTGGCCAGCTGTTCTCAACACACACACACACACACACTTGGTTTAAGTATAGCATGAGAGGCTCAGATTACATATGAGAAAGAACTTCCTGGCCATGAGATGGGTAAACCAAGAATGAGTGACAGAGGAAGTCAATGAAATGCCTCTTCCGAGGGCTTTACTTTTATCACCCAGTCTATCTGCCTGTTCAGGACTTGAGGCACGGGAACTGAAGAAATAACACTAGGCAGCTCTCTTCTAGCCCCTTCTTCTTTTTTGGTTCTTCAAAGGAGCCAGACTTGTTGCTATTTTTCTCATTCCCTTCATCCTCTGGTTCAGAGAGTGTAAATGTAACAGTTCTTGAGTAATTTTTAACATCTCCACTATACTATAAGAGAAACACTAGATTGCCAGCTTCTTTCAACTACTTCTCTTCTGAAACTTTCAGCCCCTGACAGGCTGCAGACCAAGATTGAAAAAGCAAGAGACGTGAAAGGGGAGGAGTTCCTAGAAAGCTAACCAAGCTTCCTTTCACTCTTGATGAATGGGTGAGGTAAGAAGAGGGGTTGATTAATGTGATTTGTACAGATTTATGCTTAACGGATATAGTGCATAAGAGGAGTTGCACAGGAGGCAGCTGTTAGTGGTGGTGTTTAGTTGCTAAGCCTCTCCCTAAATTCTGTGTGAACTTAAGCAAGTCTCTGCTGCTTTCCAAGGTCTCAGGATTCCTGTCTGTAAGAAAAGGAGTTCAAACTGGTGCTTCCTGAAGGCCTGTCCAGCTGGGAGAAAAACGATTAGCAAAGGACTAAGGGGCATTCAGCCTTTACCACATTGGTATACAGAAGCCCGGCTCTGTCCTTCCCCGCTGCCCCACCAAGATCCCCTGTAAAGCCAAAGAGAGGTCGACAATATACAGTTTTCCTCTAGAGATAGCCTACTCTCCTAGTTCTTCCAGATCCAAAGATGACTTTTTACCTGCCCAACTTACGGCACTCTTCCAATCCCTTTCTAAGAACCCATTCTAAAACCCTTTCTAAAATCCTGTTTTATTGTGGCATAGCTGCACACAAAAAAATATCAGAACCTCCCAATTACTCACTCTTTGATGGCCCCTTCCTTCATTTGTTCAAGATCAGACCCCATTCCACAACCTGGCATTTGGGAAACCCAACACCACTGGGCCTCAACTTCATTTTTACATTGCTGTTGCTGTTGTTCAGTTGCTAAGTCATGTCTGACTCTTTAAGATCCCAGGAACTGCAGCATGCCAGGCTGCCCTGTCCTTCACTATCTCGCAGAGTTTGCTCAAATCCATGTCCATTGAGTCGGTATCTCATCCTCTGTTGCCCCCTTCTCCTTCTGCCTTTAATCTTCCCCAGCAACAGGGTCTTTCCCAGTGAGTCAGCTCTTCACACCAGGTGGTTAAAGTACTGGAGCTCCAGTTTCAGCATCAGTCCTTCAAATGAATATTCAGGACTGATTTCCTTTACAACTGACTGGTTTGATCTCCTTGCAGTCCAAGGGACTCTCAAGAGTCTTCTCCAATACCACAGTTCAAAAGCATCAATTCTTCAGCACTTCACATGACTACTGGAAAAACCACAGCTTTGACTATACAGATCTTTGTTGGCAAAGTGATGCCTCTGCTTTGTAATATGCTATGTAGGTTTGTCATAGCTTTCCTTACAAGGAGCAAGCATCTTTTAATTTTCATGGCTGCAATCGCTGTCTGCAGTGATTTAGGGCCCAAGAAAATACAATCTGTCACTGCTTCCAATTTTTCCCCCTTTTATTTGTCATGAAGTAATGGGAACGAATGCCATAATCTCAGTTTTTTGAATGTTGAGTGTTAAGCCAGTTTTTTCACTCTTTTCTTTCACTTTCATCAAGAGGGTCTTTAGTTCCTCTTCACTTTCTGCCATTAGAGTAGTATCATCTGCATATCTGAGGCTGTTGATATTTCTCCTGACAATCTTGGTTCCAGCTTGTGATTCATCCAGGTCAGCATTTCACGCGATATACTCTGCATAAGTTAAATAAGCAGGGTAATAATATACAGCCTTGATGTACTCCTTTCCCAATTTTGAACCAGTCCATTGTTCCATGTTCAGTTCTAACTGTTGCTTCTTGACCTGCATATAGGTTTCTCAAGAGGCAGGTCAGGTGGTCTGGTATTCCCATCTCTTTAAGAATTTCCCACAGTTTGTTGTGATCCACACAGTCAAAGGCTTTAGCGTAGTCGATGAAGCAGAAGTAGATGTTTTTCTGGAATTCCCTTGCTTTCTCTATGACCCAATGGATGTTGGCAATTTGATCTCTGGTTCCTCTGCCTTTTCTAAATCCAGCTTGAACATCTGGAAGTTCTGGGTCTTTTCTTGTTGATATTGCAAGGGGCCTTTGTACCTTGGAGCCATACAATCTCAACCAGAAAAGACTGTCACCACTCATCCTGCTTGCCAGCCACTCCCTCCCATTCCTAATTTTGCTTATACAACTATCCTTTGCCTAACCAAAACCCCTCTAATTTCTGGAGGCTTCCCAGGACAATACTCCATGTACACACAGATCTCTTATCTCCCTCCATGGCAGCTGTCTCTAGATTCATGAATTAGCTGGGGACTGGGCAATGCAGGTCCTGAGCTTATAAAGTTAGACATTGTGCTTTATTTTTTTTAAATTGTAGATGAAACCCATTCCCTTTCTTAATCTTCATTATGTATACTCAATAAATATCAGAGACTTGAGTATCATTTTCATGTGAATCAGGACAAATGCCAGTTGGGAACATAAAGGTCTTCTCCAAAGCTTTACAGACATTTTAAGTACTTCCTGAGCATTCATTAACCGCTATGCATTGCTAGGGTTTCAGGGAACTTCGGCTGAGATTCAGGTTTCATTTAGCCCTGTGAGAAGTTCGGAAAGAACCCAGATGTCCATGGTATCAGGGAAACAAAGTAGAGGCAGGGAAATTTAATTATAGTTTGTTTCCTATTATAATTTAAGTCAGAAAATGCCCAAGGGATGCAGGTGGCCTGGAGGAGTTCTAAGTTCTGAGAAAGAAGAGGTCATTACGGATTGCAAGAGATGGAAAGGCACTAAGGAGATAGGCCCAGAGCTGAGAGGGAAGAGAATTTGAACAGTGTAGGGTGAGAGAGTCTGAGTGTGGGGAGGGGAGTCATATAGGGCAGATATGTTGGGTGGCTGCTGGTATGAGATAGTGCAGCGGACATGTCCAGCTCTGAACCAGAGATGCCCAGATGTAAGTAGGGGGATTGTATTGGTGCTTGGTCAAATTGAGAGGAGGTGAATGTAGTGTCCTATCTGCAGTTCTTGCTAGTGTCACAAAAGTCCCCAGCTAGCCTTCCATTAAAGTGAGGGATTTACTGAGTCTCATTTTCTCCTCTCAGAGGTGCCTAGGCTTTGCCAGGCCCTGTACTACACAGAGTTTTCCACCCTCAGAGGTGTGTTAAAGGTCCAAGAAGAGCCTTTCAAGTCCCTAGATAGCTCCTGGGCTTCCCTGGTGGCTCAGATGGTAAAGAATCCACCTGCAATGCAGGAGACCTGGGTTTGATCCCAGGGTTGGGAAGCTCCTCTGAGGAGGGCATAACAACCCACTCTGGTATTCTTGCCTGGAGAATCCCCATAGACAGAGATGCCTGGTGGGCTACAGTCCATGGCATGGCAGAGTCAGACACGACTGAGCAACTAAGCACTGCACAGGTAGCTCCTTCCCTCTTGTTCCTCAGAAAGGCCTAGAGTCCACAGAAAGGGGCACACTTCGGTGCAGACTGAGCAGTGAGTGGGGCCGAATGAGGGGAGCTGCACTGAGGGAGGGGACTCTGCTGGACTTCCCAAGGTGGGGGGTGGGGAGTCCAACAAAGCAGGACCCTCCATCAAGCCCATGTGAATGCAGCAGGCAGGCAAAGCTGCAGGAGATATTTGTGTGAGGGGCAAAGGTTCACTTTGACTCCCGCGGCCCACACCAAGGCAAGCTTGGCCCATGGAGGCTGGCTCTGCAGGGCCTGTCCTGAACTGTGGCACGCCTGGCACAGCCCCTCACCACTGGGAGAGCCTAGGCCAAGTCTGACGGTCACCAGTCAGAGGTGTCTGCAGCAGACAATGACAGCAGCCCAGCAGGCTGGGTATTTTCAGTAACTTTGAAGTTGGAGGATTTGGCTGCTTCTCTAGCTCTCTCACACACACCCAAACGGCTGTTTCTCTACTACAATAATTACTCCCCCGACCTATGGCACAGAACCGTGCGCCCCCCCCCCCCCCCTGCCCGCCGCCACACACACACCATACCACACCATGGTTATCGCTATTTTTAAACCAGAGGTTGAAGAAAAAAGCGCGGCCAGTACCCTCCAAGGGGACAGGAGGCGAGGCAGGGCGGGGGAGGGGGAGCAGGGACAGGAGGGAGGCGCGGGGGCGAGGGGGAATTTGACAAAGCGGCCTTGCAGCTCTAACCCAAGGACTAGCTTGAGCTGCTGCCCTAACCCAAGGTACTGCGAGAGAGATGGCTTGCCAGCCCCTCTGCCCGCGGGGGCGGGCGCCATATGCGCCCGGAAGCCCAGGAGCAGGGGGCGCGGCTGGTTGGGGCCTCAACGCCGAGATTCCAAAGGGAAGTGAGCAGCCCACAGGCCCAACTGAGCTCCTCCAGGGAGGAGACAGACAAAGTAGAAACCCCAACCCACGCCAAAGCAAGTACTCGTCGGACCCAGGCCAGGGCGTAGGCTTCGTCCCTAGAAAAGAGGGAGAGGCAGGAGATGCACCGGGAAGGGGAGGGGCGGCAGCCTGGCCGCTGTGATGAGCGATACTCGTCTAACACAGCTGTTCCAGCTAATGTGCTACAACAAAGCTGTAGAGCTCCCGGCCTACAAAAGCACCGCTGGGGGTGCTGGTTGGCTTCTCCCCTCATGAGACCACAGGGCAGCACGTGCGGGCTGCCTCCCCCGAGAGCCCCGAGGCATGGCCCAGGATAGCCCGCCGGCCTGCCTTCCTCTTTCCACCTCTAGCCGCGGTCGCTAGCGCTCAGAGGACATGGCTCTGACCGTCACCAGAAAGTCCTCAAAGCTGGTTCCAAAAAGGAGCGCAGAGCAGTCCGGACGCCGACCGGCCCAGCCCTTAGAGCTCCTTTCCAGGCGGCCAGAGTGGAGCACGCGAGACTGCACCGTATGGCGGGCAGGCGGAGGCTCCTGCTGCACGCAATGCTTACCCGGCTCGGTCCGGTTTCCAGCCCGGTTCTTGTCTCTTGCGCCGCCCTTGCCGGAGCTGGAGCCTTGGCTGCTATGGCTGAGAGCGTCGCCACCGCCGCCTCTGCCGCCGCTGTGGCTCCAGTCACCTCCTGCACCAGCTCCCCTTCCCCAGGCTCTGGACTGCTCCCCCATACCCCTCCCCCCCACCCCGGACTTCACAGCCACAGGGTGGGGCATTGGCTTCCTGATTGGCAGGCGTGTGGTCCAATCGCCACGGTGAGAAGGCGTTTCCTGACTCGCCCACTGTTTCCCTTGGTGCGTTTCTCTTTAAATGCAAATAAGCGCGGGCGTGGTGTTGGCAGGGGGCGGAGAGGCTCCAGAACCCCTAGCTGGGACTCCTCAGTCCCCCACCCCCTCACGCCGGGCGGGTAGCTGCTTGGCGACGCCGTAAACTCCAGGGGCTGGTCCCGTCAGTACGGAACTCTCTGGAGCCCGGTTTCGCTTTTGCATGCGCTTTTATTTCCGTGGCTGCGGTGCAATCGGGCTGCGGCGAGCTGGCCGCCACCGGTAGTTTATTCCAGAGCGAGAGGCCAGCTGGGAGAGGCGGGGCGGAGAGGTTGAGGTTCCTGGGGGACTACAACGCACCCCCTGCACTTTGCCGGCCCCATCCTTAGGCGTAGAATCAGGGCCCCGGGCGCCTGCTCCGGAGCCGCTCAGAGGTAACCCACCTGCCAGGAAAGTCAATTGCAGCTCCAGCGTCCCAGCTTCCTCCGCCTTTTCGGCACACTGGAGCCTTAACAGACCATAGAGTCCAGCTTCTACCAGTTACTGAGAAGTCTGTTGCTGCCCAGAGAAGAGAAAATGCTTCCCCAAGGTCACCTATCCTGCTAGTAACTGGGGCAGATTTGGAATTGAGGACCCGGGCTCCCAGTCCAGGGCTGCTTTCATTTTTCTTTTTCGTAGAGACCTGTTTCCGTGATTGACTCTCACCCTAATTTCCCACTTTTTATGGAACTTGAGGGGATCCCCAAAGTCTCTAGTGGCCTTCTCAGCCCTTTGATGTTGAGCTAGGCTTTGTGCAGTTCCCTATCCCTGAGAAACCTGGGTACTGAGAGAAAAATCTTGTCTGGGCTACTGGAGGTCAAAGTTGAAGGTGGAATGAGGAAGCCTGTACCAGCCTTGCTGTTGATGTGTCTGGGATGTGGTAGGGGGCCAGCTTGAACTTGGCTCTCTAGCCTGAGGGCATTAAATGGCACTAGTGGCTGTCAGGGCCTGGTGAGCTGAGGCAACAAAGACTCCAGTTCTACCACTAGCTCAGGAGTATCCAGAAGGCCCAGCCCTAAAACTCTGTGAATGTCTAAAAAGCAGGGGAGGGGGGCCAGGAGGGGTGGAAGTGGTACAGTTGAGGAGGGGGGAGGGATTAAAGAACAATGCCTGCCATTTTTTGCATTGCAGGAGGAGTGCTGTCTGTTGCTCTATTGGGTTCTATCTGCCTTGAAAAGATCCAGCTGCTAAACTGGTAAGAGGAGGACTACTGCCCCCTGCGTGTGTGGACCAAAGGAAGTTACACGGTTGCTAGGACTGGGATCTGCTCCAGGTCTGCCTCAGACTTGCTGTATGACCTTAGCCAGTCCGTTTTCTTCTGTGGGCCAGACCATCACACCATCTCCACAAGGAGGGTGTAAAACTGATCAAGCATATAGAGTCTTCCAACTCTGACAGTTCAACTCAATTCTTTTTATAATATTACATGACTTTCCGTGACATTCTATACTTTGTCAACAAACATCAGTATTTGAACATCATACCTCCTCTCCTTGTCTTAGGTCCAAATAAATGTCAGAGAGAAGGGGGCTACGGCTGGCTCATTGTGCAACTTTGTTGGGCAAGTGCTTTCCTCTCCCTAGCCTCAGTTTCCCCATTTAGATGGCTGGACTGTAATGTTTCCCTGGAGCTGTGATTTCCTGCTTTGTAAAGCCCTGATTCTCATTTATTGGACCTGATTTGGTGGTGTCTTTTTTCCCAGTATCTCCTTCATAAACTTCTTCACTGCCTCATGCCTTTGGTTGCCTGCCACCTGTTCCCATTTCACCCAGAACCTTGATTCTCTAGAGTAGACCAAAGATTACAATTTGGAGGAGACAGTTTCTAAATCTGGAGTCCAGGGAAACACAGGGCCAGGATAGTCTCAGCTGTGGGAGCAGGAAGATGAGATGTACAGAGTAGTGAAGTGGTGGGCTTGAAATAACACTGAGGTGAGGGGCACTGATGCACTGCTCCTGTCACAGGAGCTAGTCCTCAATATCCTCTACCCAGCTACCAACAATATTCCACACCAGTCAGATTTGGGACTGATAAGTATTTGACATTGGGCTGGGCCCAAAAGAAATAGGGATTGCAGAAAATGAAAGTAATTTTTGACATGATAAAGAGGTCCCAGATGGGTGCACTTCTTCTTGGTGCTGATATTTCTAAGTCTCAGGTGAAGATTGTATATATGCATGTTAAGGTAGAAGGGATGTTGTGGGGGATGACACAGTTTCTTGTTTGTATGGCCCACTCCTCCCCAGGAACAATGTATGGCAAGACCAAGTGTGGGCACAAACTTATACCTCAAACTGCTTTCTCGAAGAGAGTGCCCTCCAGGCCCCCATTATACATGCTGACTGACTCACAATCAACTTGTTTGGTCACTACAGGGGCTGGTGGTGGAGAGCAAGAATATGTCCTTAAGTTTCTTCACCTATAAAGTGGAGATAATCTCTTTGCTGCTCAGTACCTTGTTCCTGTGTTGGAAAACCCATGAGAACAGATGTGCAGGTTGTTTAGAGGAAACTCTATAAACATAGACTGAGTCACCTGACTACAGTGCTCATTTCTTTCTTCCCCAAATGTTCCATGGGCACCTCCTCTATGGCAGACCTGGTGATAAGCATTGGGAGAAGTGGATACAGTGATAACATTCTGGGAGAAGGGGGAAATTGGGGATGGAGTTCTGAGAGGAGCTGAAAGGTAGCCTAGAGGTCTAGCAAAGGTGATCTGGAGCACTGCAGATGAAAAGATTCCTTCTCTCCATGGGGCAGGGGGGCATCAAAGTTTCGTGGAGGATGGCCTTGATGGTTATGTCAAGTTAAACAAGTTAGAAAAGTAGGTGTGGGGAAATTAGCAAGATGGTGCCAGTCAGGCTCTCTCACCCCATGCTCTCATGCCCTCTTGCCCCATGTTCTGTAAACAATGACTTTGCACGGTTATGTAACAGCTGAGATCACTTATAACACTGCACATGTGCATCACAAGGTACTCTTTTGGTCACGGCTACTTTGTGCAGTACTCCTGTATGAGCTTCACCATGAAAGCCCTAGCTGCTACTTCTTTGGGGTTACACTGGAGTAGCATCATGGTTATGTTATATGAGGTTATGTTATGGCTCTGTTATAGCTATGCTATGGTTATGTTGTGGCTGCTGCCATGGCTGCTGCATCAGCTAGGAGAAAGACTGTGTTATGGCTGCCATGCCAGCCAGGAAAGAATAAAAGAAAGTGAAGTTGCTCAGTCGTGTCTGACTCTTTGCGACCCCATGGACTGTAGCCTACCAGGTTCCTCCGTCAAAGGGATTTTCCAGGCAAGAATACTGGAGTGGGTTGCCATTTCCTTCTCCAGGAGATCTTCCCGACCGAGGAATTGAACCCAGGTCATCAGGGAAATCAGGAAAGAATAAATGTGTCTGCAATTCCTACTGTTCCTTGAGTCTCTTTTCAGCCTTTTAGCTCGTGCCTTGCTTACCCTGGGTTCAGTGAACAGTACACACAGTGTGAACACCGAGACAATTGGAGCCATGAGCAGGATTGGCTCATGGGTGATTTCCAGGATAATTCATGCTGATGAATATTCTTAAGTACCTCTGCCTCCAGTTTCCTTATCCCACAGTGAGCCACAGCTTACCCCTGCCTCAGCTGGAGACTCTCCAAAACACACAGGTAAGTCTGGTCCAGGCTCCTATGACGTCACTGATTTTGCCCTGGGTCCTGGTGAGCACTAGACCTTGTGTGCACTCTCCAAGAGTGGAATCTGTATTTCCCCCAGCTCTGTGGAGCTCCTGCACTCAACCTCTCCTGGCCTTCAAAGCCAGATGCTCTAGGGGCCCCTCCCCCCAATGCCAAACCCCCAGGGTGGGGAGCCTGATATGGGTCTCTGAACTCTCACTCCTGTGGGAGAACTTCTGTGATACAATTGTTATCTAGTTTGTGGGCTGCCCACCTGGGGAATTAATTATATCACAAGTGTGCCCCTCTTTCTGTCTCATTGGGTTTCTTCTTTATGTCCTTGGATGTAGAATGTCTTTTCTTTGTAGGTTCCAGTCTTTTTTATAGATGGTTGTTCAGCAGTTAGTTGTGATTTTGGTGTGCTCATTAGAGGTCATGAACTTAGGGTCCTTTTCCACCATCTTATCTCTCCCACCCAGAGATTCTTTTTAACTGAGCACAGACACACCAAGTTTCCCAGAGAAGGGGGTCTCTTTCATATTTATACCCTCTCTGCCCAAAAGAGAGTTTAGCACAGACTTAGTGCTAATCATGTGTTTGCTGAACATAGTCAAACAAGGCATCTTCAGGTCTAATATTGAGCTTAATTGCCAACACCCATCATTGAGATGTGATGTTGTCACTCTCATCTGCACCAGACCATGTGTTTGGTGCCACATCTATTGTGATAAACTAGACACAGTTTATAGCCTCAGGGCGGCCAGTGTAGTGGAGGAGGCACACAGCCAATCTGACTAATGCCCTGCAGTATCTGACTTGGGCAAGGCACTTGATGAGGTTGCCATCTGCTAAACTGAAGAATATAGGAATAGGATTAGAGGATGTAATGATTCTGTTTAGGACTGTCTGAGTTTGACTTGTTTTAAAGTTCCCCTTCTGGGAACTTTGCACTTGCTATTCAGAGTGCCCCTAATGTTTGTCCTCTGAATACTGACATAGTTTGTGCCTCATTTTATTCAGATATCTTTCAAGTGTCACCTTATTAGTGAAACTTTCTCTGGATACTTGAAATATAAAATAGAAAATTCCCATTCCGATCTCCTTCATTCTCCAATCCTTTAATTGTCCTTTTATTCCTACCCATAGAATTTATTACTTCCTGGTATATTATTTTTATTGTCTTTTTAAAATTATTTATTTTTAATTGGGGGATCATTACTTTACAATATTTTGTTGACTTCTGCCATATATCAACATGAATCAGCCATAAGTATATGTATGGCCCTTCCCTCTTGAACCTCCCTCCCACCTCCCACCCCATCCCACCCCTCTAAGTTATTGTCTATTTCTCATCATGCTAATGCTCCATGAGGGCTGACAGACAAGTAACAAAATACATAAGTAAAGTATATTGTATGTCAGATGGCAATAAATGACATGAAGCAAAATAGAGCAGGAAAGGGGTACAAGGAGTATTGGTGGGAGAATACTGCTTTAAATAGGGCAGTTGAGGTAGCACTTATTGAAAAGGTGAAAGTCAAGCAAAGATCCGAGGGAACTGAGGGAGCAAACTATGAGAATATGTGGAAGAGAAACAGTCCAGGCAGAAGGAACAACAACTAAAAAGATCCTAAGGTAGGAACAACAAGGAAGCCAGTAGAGTTAGAGCAGAGTGAGTGTGGGGAAAAGTGATAGAAGAGGGAGTCAGAGAGGACATGGGAGGCAGATGGCATATGACTTTGTACATTATTTAAAGACTAAACTTTGCAGATTTTGAGCTGAGAAGTTGACATGGTCTTAGTAAAATGGCTAGGGAGTTGTAGCATCAAGGAAGGAAGCAGTGAGACCAAATGGAGGCCCCTACAAGGATCCAGTTGAGAGGTAATGGTGGCTCAGACCAGGGGAGAAGCAGTAGACATGCTGAGAAGTAATTGAGTTCTAGATGCATTTGGAAAATAGAACTGGCCAGATTTGATGATGAAGGGTGTGAGAGAAGAGTAAGGAATAAGAGCTTACAAAACTGTGAGAGGGAGAGACTGGCAAAATGAGACCAGAGCCAGGAGATCTGACTCTCCCAGAAACCATATAAAAGATGGTATTACCAACAATGTATTTGTCAGATGCTGCCCAGAGGCACAGGAAGATAAAAGTAGAAAGGATGCCGTTGGATATGGATCTGAGTAGTCACTGGTGATGTGGGCAAGGCCAGTTTGGAGCAGGGGTAAGGGTGGATGCCAGACTGCAATGGAATGTCAAGAGTTTGGTCTGAAAGTAAAGGGAGACTGTATGCAGTTTCCTTGCTCTAGAAGTGTGACTGCAAAGAGTAGCTAAAGGGGTCCCTGAGCTTCAGGTTTGTTTTTATAAGATGAAAGAGTATGAGCTTGCTTACAAGTTGAGGAGGAAAAACCAATCAAGGTGAGGATATAGGAAACAGGATAATTGATTAATGTGAGGCCCTGGATGGGGTTGGGGATGGGATCCAGAGCCCCTGGAGGTGCACTTGGCTTGGAAGGAAGACTAAGACAAGAGGGAAGGATGTGTAGATGCAATAGAATGTGTTGTTATGGAAAGTTGATGATACCACATCTGTGACCTCTACCTGCTCTGGTAAGTGGGAGGCAAAGTCCCTCAAGTGAGAGGTAGTTGGGGAGATGCAAGGAAACCTGCTATTATTGGACAAAGTTTGAAGTAGTTACTGCAGAGAATGTGCAAGTAGATAAAGGCCTTTTAAAATTTCTTCTATAGTGTACATCAAACCAGGCTTAGAAGAAGACAATGGCTTGATCCAAAGTTTGTGTGTTACTAGGTGAGAGATTGAAATTATTGAATGAACACAGGGTAAAATATAGTCAAGGAAGGAAGTGAAGACAGGGGAGAGGAGCAAATAGAGAGAAGGTAGGGGATAATATGGTGTCTAAAACACAGAAACTTCCTAAGTGAACAATGCAAAGAAATAGAGGAAAACAATAGAAAGGAAAAGACTAGAAATCTCTTCAAGAAAACTAGATACCAAAGGAACATTTCATGCAAAGATGAAATCAATAAAAGAAATGGTATGGACATAACAGAAGCAGAAGATATTAAGAAGAGGTGGGAAGAATACACAGAAGAACTATACAAAAAAGATCTTAATGACCCAGATAATCACAGTGATGTTATTATTACTGTTTCCTCTACCAGGCCAAATTACAGGGAGGGAACACTGACATACCCATCAGCAAAAAATGGATTAGAGATTTACTGAGTATAGCTTTGCCCACCAGAGAAAGACCCAGTTTTCCCCACAGCCAGTCCCTCCTAGCCTCTTATCATCATTCATCAGAGGGCAGACAGAATGAAAACCATAATCACAGAAAACTAACCAAACAGATCACATGGATCACAGCCTTGTTTAACTCAGTGAAACAATGAGTCATGCCATGTGAAAGTGAAGTCGCTCAGTTGTGTCCAACTCTTTGTGACCCCATGGACTGTAGCCTACCAGGATTCTCAGTCCATGGAATTTTCCAGGCAAGAGTACTCGAGTGGGTTGCCATTTCCTTCTCCAGGGGATCTTCCCAACCCAGGGATTGAACCCGGGTTCCCACATTGCAAGCAGACACTTTACCATCTGAGCCATCACGGAAGCCATGCCGTGTAGGGTCACCCAAAATGGATGGGTCATGGTGGAGAGTTCTGAGAAACATGGTTCCCTGGAGGAAGGAATAGCAAACCACTTCAGCATTCTTGCCTTGAGAAACCCATGAACAGCATGAAAATGTAAAAAGATGTGAGCAAAAGCACAGAAGTGGGGAAAATCAGGGTAATTGGGGTAACCAATTGAGTCTGGTTTGAATTCAGGATGTGTCAACAAGAGCTAGGCAGGGGACTAGACTGGAAAGGGCCCTGAAAATCCTGGGTCTTTTGATGTTGAAGATTTTGGTCCTTAGAATGGGGCATGCATACTCATGGGAATGACTTACTGAATGTATAGAGAACATATTTCCTGATTTCCCAGGGCAAATCTGGAATAATTACATTTTTTATTAAAATAAAATTGACATAGAAAATTGTATTAATTCCAAGTATATAGCATAATGATTTGATATTTGTGTATATTGTGAAATAATCAACACAAGTCTAGTTAACATCTGTCATCATACATAGTTACAATTTTTTTCTTGTGATGAGAAAGTTTTAGATCTACTCTCTTACAACTTTCAGACAGCCAATACAGTACTGAGCATATTCACCATGTTGTATATCTCAATGAATTATTTATTTTATAACTGGAAGTTTGTACTTTTTGACATCCTTCACTCATTTTGTCCACTTCCAATCCCTGCCTCTGGCAACCACCAATCTCTTCTCTGTGCCTATAAGCTCATCTAAAAAAATAATAGATTTCATATATAAGTGAAATCATATATAAGTGAAATCATATACTATTTGTCTTTCTCTGTCTGACTTGTTCACTTCGCATAATGCCCTCCAGGTCCATCCATGTTGTTGTAAATGAAAAAATTTCACTATTTTCTATGTCAAAATAATATGCCAGTGTGTGCATGTGTGTGTATCACATTTTCTTTACCCATTCATTCACTGATGAACACTTCGGTTGCTTACATATCTTGGCTAATTGTAAATAATGCTGCAGTGAACATGAGTTTGCACATATATAGTATCTTTGTTTTCTTTGGATAAATACACATAAGCAGGATTGCTGGATCATATGGTAGTTCTATTTTTAATTTTGAGGCACCTCCATACTGTTTTACAAAGTAGCTTTTACATTTACATTCCCAACTGTTCACAAGGGTTCCATTTTTTCCACATCCTTGCCAGCACTTGTTATTTCTTATCTTTTTGATAATAGCCTTTTAAACAGGGCTGAGGTCATATCTCACTGTGGTTTTAATTTGCATTTCCCTGATGATTAGTGATATTGGACACTTTTTCATGTACTTGTTGGACATCTGTATCTTCTTCAAAACAAAGGTTGATTCAGGTACTCTACCCATTTTTTAAATCAGGCTATTTGTTTCTTTTGATGTTGAGTTGTATGGGTTCTCTTTATATTTTATATTAACTCCTTATAGGATATATTGTTTGCAAGTATCTCCTCCCATTTGTTAAGTTACTTTTTCATTTTGTTGATAGTTTTCTTTGCTGTGCAGAAGTTTTTCAGTTTGGTGTAATCCCACCTGTTTACTTTTGCTTTTTTTGCCCTTGCTTTTATTGTCAAATCCAAAACTAAGACTGATGTCAAGGAGCTTATCACCTGTGATTTCTTTTAGGAGTTTTATGGATTCAGGTCTTATGTTCAAGGCTTTAATCCATTGTGAGTTAATTTTTTGTATAGTATAAAATAGTGGTCCAGTTTAATTTTTTGTTGCATGTGTCTATCCAGTTTTCCCAACACCATCTGTTAAAGAGAGACTGTTCTTTCCTCATTGTATATCTTGGGTGTTTTGTCATAAATTAATTGACCATATATGCTTGGGATTTTTCTGGCAGCATTAATTTATGCACTACCTTATGGGCCCAGAGCATTTGACTGCTTATAAAACATTTGCACATTTATCATTTCATTTACTTCTAGAATAACTCTGAGGTAGGCAGAACAATTTTTCTACAGATGTGGAAACTAAGCCCCAGAGAAGGGAAGAAATATGCCAAAGGTCATACAGTAAGTCAATGATAGAGCCAGAACTAGAACCCATGAGGTTTCTTGTTGCCCAAGACAGGGATTTTCATATGATACCATGTTCTGCCTCATTTATGAGTAGGAGCATTGGGAAAGAGGGGGTCAAGCCCTGATTTCATATCATAGGCCTGGGCAGTGTGTGTACAGGGCTCTCTCTTACTGAGAATGGTGGCAAACCCTTAGCTGTCAGAGGCCTCAGCCCTGGCGCTCATGATAGAGTTGGCACTCAGGAGTGATGCAGCAAAGGCAGGGAAACGTGGCTGAGCCTTTGGAGGAACAGAGCTCTTCTCACTTCTCTATTTTTGCTGGTATTTTCCAAACCCTAAAGGGGCTTCATTGTTCTAGCCACAGGGAGACCCTGTTCTTCCATGTACAAGCCATCTTCTTATTTTTTAAGACATCTTCTTGATGGGATGCAAGATGAACAACCATCTGTTTCATGCTGGTACCATCTGAGCTAGTCACAGATGACATTAGCTTCCAGACACTAGTCTACTTGCTAGCTCCTACTTTGCCAGTCTACTGCCAGCACAAGATGCCTCCTCCCAGTAGAAAGGTGGAGCATGGACTGATGGCAGTATCTGCTCAAGTGACCCCTCTAGTGCCTTCAGCTGCAGTATCTTCACCTCCTTGACCCTCACAACACCATCTTCCTTCCATTTTACCACCTGTTACTAAGCTTCACCTAGAAATGCAGAACCTCCATTCTAGCCATATTGCGTGCTTGCAGATGTGACATTCCTAGAACATTATGGCTTGACCCCAGAGAATCTCCCATTCTTTCATGCAAAAAAAAATTCATTCAGATCTACTCTGTGGCAGAAACTGCAAGGACCTGAGAGAAGCAGAAGAGATTAAGACAAGGTGTCAAGAATACACACAAAAAATTCTACAAGAAAGTTCTTAATGACTGGGATAACCATGATGGTGTGGTCACTCACCTAGAGCCAGACATTCTTGAGTGTGAAGTCAAGTGGGCCTTAGGAAGCATCACTACAAACAAAGCTACTGGAGGTGATTGAATTCCAACTAAGCTATTTCAAATCCTAAAAGATGATGCTGTTAAAGTCCTGCACTCAATATGCCAGAAAATTTGGAAAACTCAGCAGTGGCCACAGCACTGGAAAGGTCAGTTTACATTCCAGTCCAAAGAAGGGCAATGCCAAAGAATTTTCAAACTACATTTATTGCTTACTAGCAACTATAGTTACTTACTAGTAACTATAGTTACTAGCAACTAAACAACAACAAATTCTATGGCTGACTCTGTGTTTTCAGTTCAGTTCAGTTGCTCAGTCATGTCTGACTCTTTGCAACCCCATGGACTGCAGAACGCAATGATTCCCTGTCCCTCACCATCTCCTAGAGCTTGCTCAAACTCATGTCCTTTGAGCCAGTAATGCATCCAATCATCTCATCCTCTGTCACCCCCGTCTCCTCCTGCCTTCAATCTTTTCCATCATCAGGGTCTTTTCCAATGAGTTGGCTCTTTGCATCAGGTGGCCAAAGTATTGGAGTTTCAACTTCAGCATCAGTCCTTCCAATGAATATTCAGGGTTGATTTCCTTCAGAATTGGCTGGTTTGATCTCCTTGCAATCCAAGGGACTCTCAAGAGTCTTCTCCAACACTACAGTTCAAAAGCACCAATTCTTCAGTGCTCAGCCTCCCCTATGGTCCAACTTTCACATCCACACATGACTACTGGAAAAACCATAGCTTTGACTATATGGACCTTTGCCAGAAAAGTGACACCTCTGCTTTTTAATACACTGTCTAGGTTTGTCATAGCTTTTCTTCCAAGGAGCAAGCATCTTTTCATTTCATGGCTGTGGTCACCATCTGCAGTGATTTTGGAGCCCAAGAAAATAAAGTCTGTCACTGTTTCCATTGTTTCCCCATCTATTTGCCATGAAGTGATGGTGCTGGATGCCAGAATCTTAGTTTTTTGAATATTGAGTTTTAAGCCAGTTTTTCACTCTCCTCTTTCACTTTCATCAAGAGGCTCTTTAGTTCCTCCTCACTTTCTGCCATAAGGGTGGTGTTATCTGCATATTTGAGGTTATTGATATTTCTCCTGGCAATCTTTATTCCAGCTTGTGCTTCATCCAGCCCAGCATTT